>NC_053393.1:289908221-290088221 GCF_905171765.1 Bufo bufo
TATGTCCTGGGGGGCCTATGCCTCTCTGAGCCTAAGTATCTCTGTGCTAGCAATGCAAAGACTGGGACCTGTTTATATAGGCTGTTCATGTTGTAAACTATACCAGATGGTAGCTATTAGCATATTCATTAGTTGATGTAGCTCGCTTAGTTAGATTATGTTTTATAAGAATTTATATGTTTATAGTGGGTAGCTTTTATATCAAAAGCTTATCAATGTTCTAAATGGGGTTATCAATAAGATTTTATGAAATTAAATTTATCAACTGTATAAATTGATATAAATTCATATCAAAGTGGTTAGCTTTTATATGAAAATGTTAGGGAGAATTACAAAATTTATTTATAAAGCCGCAATGAAATATTTCCTGGCGACTTTATGAAGTTTATATAAAACATCTCATATCAAAGTGGATAGCTTTTATATCAAAATGTTATAAAATTACAATTTTTTTTTTATAAAGCCGCCATGAAATATTTACTGGCGACTTTATGAAGTTTATATAAACTTCTAAGCCTATAAGGGATCAAAGCAGACAAATACATGGCATCGGGCATTACTATACGATTTATATGTTTATTATAGGCCTGTAAGCTTTTTATAAGTAGAATAAAAATCAATGACAAGAATACAGCCTGTGGAATGTCCAGACAGTTTCATGAGCATGTCTGTAGAAAAGACTAAACAGCTGTCATGACCTTTGCATTAGAAACGTCTTGATTACAAGAATACAGCCTTTGGCATGTCCTAAAAGCTGTGCTTTTGATGTACATGACAGATGTCATTCCCTTGTAGAGCACCTCCTGTGACGGGGTGTGAGAAAATCTTGATTTAAGATTAAGCGATGTGCCTTTACATTCATTTGTGAACTGACTAATATTAAACAGGAATCTGAGAAGTGATAACTAATATAAACCTAATATCATGCGATATAAAATTAATATCAAGCGATATAAAAGGGGGCGTGTAAAAGGGGGGCGTGGTACCTGTCACTTTGACGAAACATTACCCTCTTACTACTTTCATAGTCATGAAAATAAAGAAAACTCTTTGAATGAGAAGGTGTGTCCAACTTTTGGTCTGTACTGTGTATATATATATATATATATATATATATATTATATATATATATATATACACACACATACACACTCACCTAAAGAATTATTAGGAACACCTGTTCTATTTCTCATTAATGCAATTATCTAGTCAACCAATCACATGGCAGTTGCTTCAATGCATTTAGGGGTGTTGTCCTGGTCAAGACAATCTCCTGAACTCCAAACTGAATGTCAGAATGGAAAAGAAAGGTGATTTAAGCAATTTTAAAGGTGGCATGGTTGTTGGTGCCAGACGGGCCAGTCTGAGTATTTCACAATCTGCTCAGTTACTGGGATTTTGACGCACAACCATTTCTAGGGTTTACAAAGAATGGTGTGAAAAGGGAAAAACATCCAGTATGCGGCAGTCCTGTGGGCGAAAATGCCTTGTGGATGCTAGAGGTCAGAGGAGAATGGGCCGACTGATTCAAGCTGATAGAAGAGCAACATTGACTGAAAAAACCACTCGTTACAACCGAGGTATGCAGCAAAACATTTGTGAAGCCACAACATGCACAACCTTGAGGCAGATGGGCTACAACAGCAGAAGACCCCACCGGGTACCACTAATCTCCACTACAAATAGGAAAAAGAGGCTACAATTTGCACGAGCTCACCAAAATTGGACTGTTGAAGACTGGAAAAATGTTGCCTGGTCTGATGAGTCTCGATTTCTGTTGAGACATTCAAATGGTAGAGTTCGAATTTGGCGTAAACAGAATGAGAACATGAACCATCATGCCTTGTTACCACTGTGCAGGCTGGTGGTGGTGGTGTAATGGTGTGGGGGATGTTTTCTGGGCACACTTTAGGCCCCTTAGTGCCAATTGGGCATCGTTTAAATGCCACGGGCTACCTGAGCATTGTTTCTGACCATGTTCATCCCTTCATGACCACCATGTACCCATCCTCTGATGGCTACTTCCAGCAGGATAATGCACCATGTCACAAAGCTCAAATCATTTCAAATTGGTTTCTTGAACATGACAATGAGTTCACTGTACTAAAATGGCCCCCACAGTCACCAGATCTCAACCCAATAGAGCATCTTGGGATGTGGTGGAACGGGAGCTTTGTGCCCTGGATGTGCATCCCTCAAATCTCCATCAACTGCAAGATGCTATCCTATCAATATGGGCCAACATTTCTAAAGAATGCTATCAGCACCTTGTGAAATCAATGCCACCTAGAATTAAGGCAGTTCTGAAGGCAAAAGGGGGTCCAACACCGTATTAGTATGGTGTTCCTAATAATTCTTTAGGTGAGTGTATATTGTTCCATATACAAGCGGAAAAAAATATATATATGGAAAGGACCTAGACAAAAAATACTTTCTTGTGCATGAGCTCTAAGGGTAGGTTCACACTGAGGTTTTTTGAAGCAGGTTTTGAGGCAGATTTCCATTCAGATTTTTCAGCCAACACCAGCACTGAATCCAGAAGGAAGGCAACGTTGAGTCCATCTTTTACATTTCCGATTCCTTTCGAACCCACTTCTGGTTTTGAATAAAAAAACTGCAGGAAAATTTGCCTCAAAACCTCCTCCAAAAATCTCTGTGTGAACCTACCCTTATTCATGTCCTTTTATGCAAATAACTGAAAAATAACAGGGCATATCTGTCAATTTTCTGGACAAAATGCTGTATTTATGAAGAGTTGCTCTGTACCATGCACCAGTGTTGATAAACCTGCGTTCACACTGCAGTCAGTGGACGCAGTTGGCGTATGTAGCCATAGGCCTGTATTCACCTGACGGAGGCCAAAAAAGCTTCCTCTTGGCATCTATGGCAATTTGTTATCTCATAAAAGAGCGGGTCGGGCTGCCTATTCATATACAGCAGGTCATAGCTTTTTTTTTTGTATTATTTAGTAGCCATAGCTTTTTTTTATTTTTTTAACCAATTGTCTTAGGTAGGGGCTCATTTTTTGTGGGATGAGATGACGGTTTGATTGGTACTATTTTGGGGGGCATACGCCCTTTTGATCGATTGGTGTTGCACTTTTTGTCATGGTAGGTGACAAAAAATAGCTTATTTATTTTTTATTATTTTTTTTACAGTGTTCATCTGAGGGGTTAGGTCATGTGATATTTCTATAGAGTCGGTCGTTACGGACGCAGCAATACCTTATATGTATACTTTTTCAAATTTATTTAAGTTTTACACAATAATAGCATTTTTGAAGCAAAAAACCAAATTACTTACCGGTAATTCCCTTTTCATGAATCCTCCATGATGGCATACCATGAGAGATGACCCGCCTCCAACCAGGTTGGAGATTATTATATATCTACAAATATTTATTTATTTTTTGTATTCACACCCACACACACCTTCACCTAATTTTTGGCCTATATGTGGGCCTGTATGTACATATTCCTACATATATTTATTCATATACGTAATTAGGGTGGGAAATCCGTGCCGTCATGGAGGATTCATGAAAAGGGAATTACCGGTAAGTAATTTGGTTTTTCCCTTTCATCCTCCATGACGGCATACCATGAGATATAACAGATTAATACTCTTATTAGGGGGGGACTATGGCCTGAAGCACCTTCCTGCCCGAAAGAGAGCTCCTGACTAGCTGTGGTATCTACTCGATAATGTTTAATAAATGTATGAGGACTTGACCGTGTCGCTGCTTTGCATATCTGTTCTAATGAGGCATTCACCCGCTCTGCCCAGGATGCAGCCACAGATCTTGTGGAATGTGCTGTAAAGGACTTTGGTAGAGAAATATCTGACGCTTTATATGACTCCGAGATCGCCATATTTATCCATCTGGATAAGGAGTTTTTTGTGGCTTTTTGCCCTTTATGTGTTCCACTGAACTGGACAAATAGATAGTCTGTTTTCCTGAACATTTTTGTAACTTCTAGATAGAGTAACACATTCCTACGTACATCTAACTTTATGAAAATTCCTTTCCCCTTCTGTTTTTGGGTTTGAGCAGAATGATGGGACAATAATCTCCTCCTGCCTGTGGAAGTTTGATACCACTTTAGGAAGAAAAGAATTGTCCAGTCTGAATACAATTCTGTCCGGAAATATGGTGCAAAAAGGTTCCACTATTTTTAGAGCTTGGATTTCACTCACTCTCCGCGCTGAGGTGATTGATACCAGGAATAAAGTCTTTAGAGATAAATATCTCAACAAGGTTTCTGACAAAGGTTCAAACGGGGCGTTTGTCAAACCTAATAGCACTACATTGAGATCCCAAGGGGAAACTGTAGGTCTAAGGAACGGTCTTAACCTATCTGCCCCTTTTAGGAAACGGATAACCCAAGGATGTTCCGCAATTTTTTCACCAAACACTGCGCTTAAGGCTGATATGTGTACTCTTAACGTGTTTGGGCATAAACCTTTTTCAAAGCCATACTGCAGGAAACTTAGAACTGCTTGGACTGAGAACTTCTGCAAAGAAGTTTTTTCCTGGATACACCAACAGCAGAATTTACTCCACACCTTACGATAAATTTTAGAAGTTACATCTTTTCTGCTGGCTGACATAGTGTTAATAATGGCTTCTGATAGGCCCTTAGCTCTCAAAATCATCCTTTCAGGTTCCAAGCCGTTAGAAAGGTAACACCTATCTGGGGATGGTAGATCGGGCCCTGGGACAGTAGATCCTGTTGCCAAGGAAGGATCCATGGACTCTGGACTGAAAGAGTTTTCAGTAACGGAAACCATGTTTTTTTTGGCCATAGAGGGGCTATTAGTATCACATGAGCCCTGTCTAACCGAATCTTTTTTAGGACCCTAGGAATTAATTGAAAAGAGGGGGGAAGGCATATGCTAGTTGAAAATCCCATTTTTGGGACAGTGCATCTACCCCTATGTTTCCGTCGAACGGATTCAGAGAAAAAAACTTTTTTTTAGTTTTGTGTTTGTGGCTGAAGAAAAAAGATCTACTTGTGTGGTTCCCCACAACTCCGTGATTTGGAGAAAGACGTGTCTTTCTAGGCTCCATTCTGTTGTTTTTAAGGAAGTTCTGCTTAAAAAGTCTGCTTCTATGTTTAGGGATCCTTTTAGATGGATTGATGATAGGGATCTTAAGTGAACCTCCGCCCAGGAGAATATTTTTTCTGTTAGTTTGCTCAATGCTAAACTTCTTGTCTCGCCTTGATGGTTTAGGTAAGCAACTACTGTTGTATTGTCCTTTCTTACCTGAACGTCTTTGTTTTGAATAAGATGGGCAAACTCCTTTATCGCTTCCCAGACTGCCGTGAGTTCTCTTTGATTTGACGACAGATTTTTGAGTGACAGACCACTCTCCTTGGGAATAGAGATGAGAACAATGCGCTCCCCATATGCAAACTGGGATATGGAAATAAGCATCTTTTAGGTCTATTGATGCTAAAAAAAACTCCTTCTTTTAAAAGGTTTATTATAGACCTTATTGTTTCCATTTTGAACTGGAAGTGTTTTATGAATTTGTTAAATTTTTTTAAGCTTATTATTAGTTGAGATTTTCCGTCAGTTTTTTTTTTTTTTTAACAGAAAAATGGTCGAATAATAACCTTTCCTCTGTTGAGAGATAGATGTCGAACGCGAATTTCTGCAAATGTTCGCGAACGGGCGAACCGCCATAGACTTCAATAGGCAGGCGAATTTTAAAACCCACAGGGACTCTTTCTGCCCACAATAGTGATGGAAAAGTTGTTTCAAGGTGACTAACACCTGGACTGTGGCATGCCGGAGGGGGATCCATGGCAAAACTCCCATGGAAAATTACGTAGTTGACCCAGAGTCGGGTTTTAATCCATAAAGGGCATAAAACACCTAACATTCCTAAATTGTTTGAAATAACGTGCTTTAAAACATCAGGTATGATGTTGTATTGATCAGGTAGTGTAAGGGTTACGCACGCTTCACAGTGACAGAGCAAACTATAAACAGACCAAACTCCCCGTTTAACGCACCGCAAACAATCGCAAATAGTCCATTTGCACAACGGCAAATTCCCCATTTGCACAAGGTTGGATACCAAGCTAGCCATGTCCCGTTCCTTGTCCTCACTGACGTCATTAAAGGTCTCTTCCTCCACCCAGCTACGTACAACACCAAGGGTCCCCGAAAGGTGACAACAAGCCCCCTGGAAAGCCTGCTGTGGTTGGTCTTCCACCTCCTCAAAGCCACCGTCCTCCTCTGACTCCTCTTCTTCAGACTCCTCTCTCTGCGTTGCCGCAGGTCCAGCAATCGACGATGACAAGGCTGTTTCTGGTGGTGATGTTGACCACAACTCTTCCTCTTCATGCTCATCTATGGCCTGATTCAGCACTCTTCGCAGGGCATGCTCCAGAAAAAACGCATATGGGATCAGGTTGATGATGTTGCCTTGGGTTTGACTGACCAGGTTTGTCATCTCCGCAAAAGGACGCATGTGCCTACAGCCATTGTGCATTAACGTTCAGTAACGCGGCCAAAAAATACCCAGCTCCATAGAGGCTGTCCTCATTTTTTTAAATAAAAAAAAATCTGTTCTTAACAGTTTAATCTCTGTTTTGTCCCTTATCAGGGGCCGGTGTATGGAATAGATTTTAGTAACGGGAGATGGAAAAAGATGCTTGGCCGGTCCTTTTACTCCCAATTTGGGGCACGGCGCGTGCGCCGTGCAATGTACTGTGCTACCAGATATGAGTGGTATGTTAAGTAGTACTATTCCTATCAGTTTAATCCCTGTTACGTCCCCTATCAGCGGATGTGTATGGAATAGATTTTAGGAACCCGGAGATGGAAAAAGGTGCTTGATTGGTCCTCTTACTTCTAATTTGGGCCACTGCACGTGCTCCGTGTAAGGTACTGTGCAATCCAAATATGAGTGGTATGTTAAGTAGTACTATTCCTATCAGTTTAATCCCTGTTACGTCCCCTATCAGGGGCCGGTCTATGGAATAGATTTTAGACAACCGCAAAGAGTTGTCAATAGTTAACATACTCATGACATAAATTTTATTCCTCTATGCGTCAATCTTGGTGCAGTGATGACTGTGCTCGTGCGCACGTTTGGGAGATTGCAGGCGATGGCGGTTTTTCAAAGCCTATGGTGATGCTGAGGTAGTTCAGTGACAGTTAAGTGACCCAGAAAACAATGATTCTGCAGTGTGGGCCCATTGTTGGCCTAGTAGGCTTTAATGATCACCTTAGATAATCACAAAGAAAATTCATGTTTTTTCTATGCAAAATTATCCAGCCGATCGCTTTTGGTCTGTTCACAATGAAGCAACGACCTTATCTCATCTGGGGTGTGCCAATATTGCCATTGCCAACAAACTCATAGAGGTGATTGCTTCATTGTGATACGCAAGCCCCTTCACCACAACAAGGTAATGATCACGAAGGGTAATTGACACTTGTATGTGCCTTTTTTTTTGGTTTTTGCAGCCACAGTGCAGCACCAGAGGCCAGAAAAATTAGGCATGCACACATGCCTGAAAAACTAGGTATTGTTGCAGCCGCTGCTGTAGCAGCGGCCAGAAAAATGTATGTTTTCCAGGCAGAAAGTGCACTAAGACATTGCGGCTTGAACCCTAGTTGGTGGCGGATAAGTCCCGCAAGTCATCCGGCATGCAGAGATAAAATACAGCAGCATGTGGACCATTTTTAGCCCAAGGCAGCTCATCTCATCAGGCCTTTTTTAGTCAAATGTATCGCCCACTGTCAGTCCCTTCGGGATCCATGCCTCATTCATCTTAATAAAGGTGAGGTAATCTAAACTTTTTTGATCTAGACGACTTCTCTTCTCAGTGACAATACCTCCTGCTGCACTGAAGGTCCTTTCTGCCAGGACACTTGAAGCGGGGCAGGCCAGAAGTTCTATGCCAAATTGGGATAGCTCAGGCCACAGGTCAAGCCTGCACACCCAGTAGTCAAGGGGTTCATCGCTCCTCAGAGTGTCGATATCTGCAGTTAAGGCGAGGTAGTCTGCTACCTGTTGGTCAAGTCGTTCTCTGAGGGTGGACCCCGAAGGGCTGTGGTGATGCGTAGGACTTAAAAAGCTCTGCATGTCCTCCATCAACAACACGTCTGTAAAACGTCCTGTCCTTGCCGGCGTGGTCGTGGTAGGAGGAGGAGTACTTTCACCTCTTCCCCTGTTAGATTCCCGTTGTGCTGTGACATCGCCCTTATATGCTGTGTAAAGCATACTTTTTAACTTGTTTTGGAACTGCTGCATCGTTTCCGACTTCCGGTAGTTCGGTAACATTTCAGGCACTTTTTGCTTATACCGGGGGTCTAGTAGCATGGCCACCCAGTACAGGTCGTTCTCCTTCAGCCTTTTTATACGAGGGTCCCTCAACATGCATGACAGCATGAAAGACCCCATTTGCACAAGGTTGGATGCCGAGCTACTCATGTATTGTTCCTCGTCCTCACTGATGTCATTGAAGGTCTGTTCTCCCCCCAGCCAAATACAACACCAGGGGTACCAGATAGGTGACAACGAGCACCCTGGAATGCCTGCTGTGGTTGGTCTTCCTCATCCTCAAAGCCACATTCCTCCTCTGACTCCTCTTCCTCAGACTCCTCTTCCAGCGTTGCCGCAGGTCCAGCAAGCGATGCTGATAAGGCTGTTTCTGGGGGTGATGGTGACCACAACTCTTCCTCTTCCCGCTCATCTACGGCCTGATCCAGCACTCTTCGCAGGGCACGCTCAAGGAAGAAAACAAATGGGATGATGTCGCTGATGGTGCCTTCGGTGCGACTGACTATGTTTGTCACCTCCTCAAAAGGACGCATGAGCCTACCGGCATTGCGCATGAGCGTCCAGTAACGTGGCGAAAAAATACCCAGCTCCGCAGAGGCTGTCCTAGCACCCCGGTCATACAATTACTCGTTGACGGCTTTTTCTTGTTGGAGCAGGCGGTCGAACATTAGGAGTTTTGAATTCCAACGTGTCGGGCTGTCGCAAATCAAGCGCCTCACTGGCATGTTGTTTCGCTGAATATCGGAAAAGTGCGCCATGGCCGTGTAGGAATGCCTGAAATGGCCACACACCTTCCTGGCCTGCTTGAGTACGTCCTGTAAGCCTGGGTACTTATGCACAAAGCGTTGTACTATCAGATTCAACACATGTGCCATGCACGGCACATGTGTCAACTTGCCCAAATTCAATGCCGCCAACAAATTGCTTCCGTTGTCACACACCACTTTGCGATCTCTAGTTGGTGTGGAGTCAGCCACTGATCCACCTGTGCGTTCAGGGCGGACAGGAGTGCTGGTCCGGTGTGACTCTCTGCTTTCAGGCAAGTCAACCCCTAGACGGCATGACACTGTCGTATCGGGGATGTGGAATAGCCCCTGGGGAGCTGGAGGGGTGCAGTTGAGTAGAGCAAGACGCAGCAGCAGAAGAGGACTCAGCCGAGGAGGTTAGCGAAGAGGATGGAGTAGGAGGAGTAGAGGAGGTGGCAGCAGGCCTGCCTGCAAGTCGTGGCGGTGTCACCAACTCCTCTGCAGAGCCACTCATTTCATGCTTGTCAGCCGTCAGCAGGTTTACCCAATGCGCAGTGTACGTGATATACCTGCCCTGACCGTGCTTTGCAGACCAGGTATCAGTGGTCAGATGGACCCTTGCCCCAACACTGTGTGCAAGAGATGCCATGACTTCCTTTTCCACAAAAGAATACAGGTTGGGAATTGCCTTTTGTGAAAAGAAATTTCGGCCGGGTACCTTCCACTGCGGTGTCCCAATAGCTACAAATTTTTGAAGGCCTCAGACTCCACCAGTTTGTATGGTAAAAGCTGGCGGGCTAAGAGTTCCGACAAGCCAGCTGTCAGACGCCGGGCAAGGGGGTGACTCTGTGACATTGGCTTCTTACGCTCAAACATTTCCTTGACAGACACCTGACTGTGGGCAGATGAGCAGGAATTGCTGAAGGTGAGAGGCGGAGTGGCGGATGGTTGAGAGAGGGCAAGTAGGACAGCAGTGGTTGACGTGGCTGAAGATGCTGGACCAGGAGGAGGATGGCGGCTTTGTGCTGCTTGTACTCATGTGTTGATCCCATAGGCATTTGTGATTTGAAATCATGTGCCTTCGCAAAGCAGTTGTACCTAGGTGGGTGTTGGACTTCCCACGACTCAGTTTCTTTTGGCACAGGTTGCAAATGGCATCGCTGTTGTCAGAGGCAGACACACAAAAAAAATGCCACATTGCTGAGCTTTGCAATGACGCCATTCTGGTGGTGGCAACAGCATGCGTTGATTGGCGTGCTGTCTGGCTGACCCCGGGTGCCGATGCATGCTGTCTGACTGTGCCACTAGCTCCTTGCGACGACCTCCCCCTGCTTCCAACTCCTCTCCTCCTCCTCTCTGTCTCCCCATCTGAACTATCCCCCTGTTCTTCTTCTCTTCCAGCGGGCACCCACGTGACATCCACGGACACATCGTCATAATTAACCGCTTCACTTGATTCTCACAACTCAGCAAAGGAAGCGGCAGCGAGTACAACATCATCATCATCACACCGTGTGCCCATGTGTGTAATGCTACCTGACTGAGACATATCCCTGTTATCTACATCCTTTGGCAATAATGGTTGCGCATCACTCATTTCTTCCAACTGATGTGTAAATAACTCCTCTGACAGATCAAGTGAAGCAGCTGTGGTGCTAGTGTTGGCGGCAGGCGGGCAAGTGGTAACTTGAGAGGTGCCCGAAGCTGAGCTGGAGATGGATGGTGCGTCAAGGTTCCGAGCGGAAGCTGTAGAAGATTGGGTGTCCTGTGTTAGCCAGTCAACTATGTCCTCAGAACTTTTTGAGTTCAGGGTACGTGGCCTCTGAACACTGGGCATTATTCTTGGGCCAAAGGGAATCACAGCACCACGACCACGACGGCCCCTGCGGGGTGGCGCCGCCTCTGCCTGTCATTTTTTTAGATTAGTTGTACTATGCGTGCAAGCTACTGTGACACCAGATATGAGTGCACTGACAGTAGTTGGCACAGTACACACTGTAGGACTAACACACACGCTTGCAGGCAACTAACTGCAATTATATTACAGTCAAAAAAGTTTTGTTTTTTTTAATGCAAGCTACTGTGACACCAGATATGAGTGGTGGCACTGGGTAAGTGGGCACAGTATACGCTGTGTGCCTAACACACACACTGGCAGGCAACTGCAATTACATTACAGAGGGGAAAAAATAAAAGCAGACTGATGTACTAGCCCTAAAAAGGGCTTTTTGGGGTGCTGTCAGGACGATGTCCTTACAGAAGAGATCAGATGAGTCTTTCAGCACTGGAGTGGACACTGAATACACTGGCCTAGCTATCGATTTCCCTATTAAATCAGCAGCAGCTACACTGTCCCTCCTCTCTCTAAGACTGCAGCTTCCGAATGAATCTAAAATGGATGCTGTCCAGGAGGGTATGCTGCCGATTGGCTGGAATGTGTCTGCTGACTGTGAGGTACAGGGTCAAAGTTTGCTCAATGATGACGAATAGGGGGCGGACCGAACATCGCATATGTTCGCCCGCTGCAGCGAACGCGAACAAGCTATGTTTGCCGGCGAATAGTTTGGGACATCTCTATTGAGAGAGAGGAACCGGGATAATTGGCTTTTTGGGCCAACAAATCCCGAATCCCCCCTTCCAATTTTTTCTGTAGCACAGCGATCTTTGGATGGGGGTTATTCTTAATAAATTTGGGGGAGGAGGAAGGCAAAGGGTAATATTTTAACCTTTTGAAATGATGTTTAACACCCAGGGATTTATTGTGATATCTTCCCATTCCTTTAAGAACAGCTTCAGTCTTCCTCCTACGGTACCTCTCTGGCATCATTGTTTAGTAGAATCTGTATTTCTTGGGGTAAATAAAAAACCTCTGTTACCACTTTTTTGATTTTTCCCTTTTGACCAAGGAGTGTCCCTAGAGGTTCTCTTGGCCTGGAAAAAACTCCCTTTTTTATTCCTACGAAAGGGAAATTTCCTTTTGTCTGACAGGAAATCAACTGCTTTCACTAGTAGGGGAAAGGAGTCTTTTAAAGTATCATAAGAGGCTCCTTCTTTCAGGAGAACCTCTAACTGTAACAGCCACAGTTTTAAAGACCTTGATATGGATGTGGCTGCCAGATTAGGCTTAAATAGTGCTGTGCTAGCCTCCCAGACTTTTTTAAGAACCTGATCAGTTTTTTTTGTCCATGGGGTCCTTTAAAGTCCCCATATCTTCAAATGGGAGAGCATTAGCCCCTTTAACTAGTTTGGATAGAGATACATCCACTTTGGGGCAAGTTGTTAATAGGGCCTCGTCTTCTTCACAGAATGGGAGGGGACGTTTCATCGTTTTTGGAATAAATAGTTTTTTATCTGGGGATTTCCATTCTTTTTAATTAGTTCCATCATGTTTTTATGGACCGGAAACACCCTCTTTTTTCTTTGTTCTAGGCTGCTATACATTTGGTCCTGGACAGACCTCTGCACTTTTTTGTCTGAGAGCCCCATTGTAGCCCTAATGGCTTTTACTAACTCCTTTGTGTCCTCAGAGGAAAAAAGGAAGTTTTATACTCTGAATCAGACCCGGAAGAGATCTCGGAATCTTCATCCTCCGAATCCGACTCAAGCTCGTCAGTCAGAGGATGATGACCCGGAGATACTCAATTTAGGATCTCTGTGTTTAGAGCTAGATGTTCCAGGAGTAACTATCGGACTTTCTGCCGTAGCAGATCTAATTTCTTCCCGTATTACATCTCGTAGCTCCTGTCTAATTGACGGGACTAAGTCCTTCACCATATTAGAGGTACATTTGTTGCTACGTTTTTTGTTATAAGTGTCGGGCAATCTAGCTGAACACATAACACATTTTTTTTTATTTTTGGACGAGAAAGAGAGAGAATGAATGAGAATACTGGGTTAGCAAAGTAATATAACCAGCACTCACCCATCCCCCAGGACCTTAACTTACAATAGAGGGTCCCTGAGAGGTTTCCATCTGGCCAGGTTGCTCAGACATGTTTACAACAACCCTCTTTCTGCAAAACCCATCTTAAATACTCTCACCTGCAGACCTCAGATCAGTGGGGCGACTTCCGCCATGATCAGCGAGCCGATTTGCGGCTCCGCCCCCTCCTCATGCGTTCCACAGAGCGGAAGTTCCCGTTGAAAACGTACGTGAACCGCATAGGACTTCCGGTGGCGTTCATCGCGAGAGCCGAAACTATCGGATCGCGATGAGGAGCTTCCAAACAGACAGGAGGGACTCCCTGAGTGTCCGGTCGCACATGGACCTCCGTGCCCGACACGTGCAGCGGGAGGTAAGGAGCGGTAATCTCGCCATCTTCACAACACCTCAATACCCAACTAGGGCACGGGTGCTGTCGCTCCCTCATGCATAATAAGGCATTTCTTTCTTCTTACCGCTCTGGCCGCCTGAAACAGAACGGGCTCATAGCATGTGCCATGAGGATGATCCTTCTCCTACCTGGAGGGACAGGAAGACACTGAGGAAGAGCTGAAGGAGGGTCTAATTTAGACTTCCTGTCCCTACCTGGTTGGAGGCGGGTCATCTCTCATGGTATGCCGTCATGGAGGATGAAAGGGAAAGAAATAATGTTTTAGTGTCTCCATAGTCTGAGAGCCATAGCTTTTTTATTTAGGGGCTCATATTTTGCAGGATGAGGTGACGGTTTGATTAGTACTATTTTAGGAGGCATACGTCCTTTCAATCGCTTGGTGTTGCACTTTTTGTGATAGTAGGTGACCCAAAAATGTCATTTTTGGCACTGTTATTATGATTTTTTTTACCGTGTTCATCTGAGAGGTTAGGTCATGTGATATTTTTATAGAGCTGGTCGTTACGGACGTGGCAATTCCAAACATGTTTAGGGTATTTTATATTCTTAATTTTTACTGAATTAGAAAAGTGCATATATGGGAAAATGTTAGATTATTTTTAAACATTTTTGGCTCAGACCCACTTGGTTCTTGAAGATCCATTGGGTCTGATGCCTCTATAATACACTGCAGTACACTGTATAGTGTACTGCAGTGTATTTTCTATTACACTTTAGCAGGAGACAGATGAGGCTTAGAAATACCATGGCAAGCCGGATGCCTGTGAAGGCGTCCGGTTGCCATGGTAACCATCGGGGCTGACACAGCAGCTCAGCGCCCGATGGGAGAGGGAGCTCCCTCCCTGCCCCTTCCATACAGCGGTCCCTATGGACCGCGGGACGGAAGGGGTTAACTGACATCAGTGCCAGCATGGGGTTCCACTCGTCCTGAAATTTAACCACCTCAGCTCTCCTAGCTTAAACCCCCTTAATGACCTCACCACTTTTTACAATTCTGCACTACACTACTTTCACGGTTTATTGCTCGGTCATACAACTTACCACCCAAATGAATTTTACCTCCTTTTCTTCTCACTAATAGAGCTTTCATTTGGTGGTATTTCATTGCTGCTGTCATTTTAACTTTTTTTGTTATTAATCGAAATTGACCAAAATTTTTGCAAAAAAAAAGAAAGAAATTTTTCACTTTCAGTTGTAAAATTTTTCAAATAAAACTACATTTCTATATAAATTTTTCTCTAAATGTATTGTTCTACATGTCTTTGATAAAAAAAAATGCAATAAGTGTATATTTATTGGTTTGCGCAAAAGTTATAGCTTTTACAAACTATGGTGCAAAAATGTGAATTTCCGCATTTTCAAGCAGCTCAGACTTTCTGAGCACCTGTCATGTTTCCTGAGGTTCTACAATGCCCAGACAGTAGAAACACCCCACAAATGACCCCATTTCGGAAAGTAGACACCCGAAGGTATTCGCTGATGGGCATAGTGAGTTCATAGAAGTTTTGATTTTTTGTCACAAGTTAGCGGAAAAAGTGTTTTTTTTTTTAAAGTCTCATATTCCACTAACTTGTGACAAAAAATAAAAACTTCCATGAACTCACTATTCCCATCACGAAATACCTTGGGGTGTCTTCTTTCCAAAATTGGGTCACTTGTAGGGTATTTATACTGCCCTGGCATTTTAGGGGACCTAAAGCGTGAGAAGAAGTCTGGAATCCAAATGCGTAAAAAATGCCCTGTGAAATCCTAAAGGTGCTCTTTTGAATTTGGGCCCCTTTGCGCACCTAGGCTGCAAAAAAGTGTCACACATGTGGTATCGCCGTACTCAGAAGAAGTAGGGCAATGTGTTTTGGGGTGTATTTTTACATATACCCATGCTGGGTGAGAGAAATCTCTGTAAACGTCAACTTTTCCCATTTTTTTTATACAAAGTTGTCATTTTAGAGAGATATTTCTCTCACCCAGCATGGGTATATGTAAAAAGACACCCCAAAACACATTGCCCAACTTCTCCCGAGTATGGCGATACCACATGTGTGACATTTTTTTGCAGCCTAGGTGCGCAAAGGGGCCCAAATTCTAAAGAGCACCTTTTAGGAGGGCATTTTTAGACATTTGGATTCCAGACTTCTTCTCACGCTTTAGGGCCCCTAAAATGCCAGGGCAGTATAAATACCCCACATTTGACCCCATTTTAGAAAGAAGACACCCCAAGGTATTCCGTGAGGGGCATGGCGAGTTCATAGAAGATTTATTTTTTTGGCACAAGTTAGCGGAAATTTTTTTTTTTTAGTTTTTTCTCACAAAGTTTTCTCACAAAATCATTGCCTGAATTTATTTATTTTTTTATAAAAAATGTTTGCCAAAGCATATGAACACCGCCCCTCAGCTCATAAGCCTCGGCAAACGTATCTTTACTGTAGAGGAGAAATCTAGTCTTGCAGAGCCGCATACACAGACTTTTGTGTAATCTGACAGCAGCGCAATGCTTCTGTCAGAATGCACATCAGTGCTGCAGCTGGTTCATCGGTTGGTCCACCTAGAAGGTAAAAAAACAAACAAAAAAAAAAAAAAAAAAAAACAGGCCGCAACGCAATAAATTTTATTAACATTAACTTTTATAAAACTTTATTGAACTTTTGGAACAGAACATTAACTTTTTTGCTTACCGGTGATTTTTTTTTTTTTTTACCTTTATAGGACAAACCTCTCCTTCCCCATGGGACAATGTGCAAAGTGCAAATCACCCAGAGATGTGGCGAAGTACATTATGCACTTTGTCCCAGGTGAAAGGAGAGGTTTGCAGCAGCTCTGTGTGAAAGGGTCCTAAGACCCCTGTGTGCCTGTCCTGTGTCACGCAATCCCTATGCTAATAGTGTACCTGTGTGTGGTACTTCCAGAAACACTCCCCTAAGCATAGGGCAGGGTGGTCAGGGCAGTCAGGACAGAAATAGCGGGTGTCACGCCTTATTTCACTCCTGCTACAGACACAACATTTTTTTCGGGGTGGCGCTTGGTTTGAGGTACCAGCAACGACATTGGGGAAATGTCGCTCATGTAGACGGCTCACTACACTGGTGGTTGAGGGCCACGGAACCTCCTGGATACAGGAGGTTCTCGATGATCTCTTCCTGAAATTTGAGGAAGGATCTTGTTCTCCCAGCCTTACTGTAGAGAACAAAACTATTATAGACAGCCAATTGAATTAAATATACAGACACCTTCTTATACCTGTGTCTGGTCCTGCGGGAAAGTAAATAAGGAGCCAACATCTGGTCATTGAAGTCCACCCCTCCCATGAGCAAATTATAGTTGTGGACACAGAGGGGCTTTTCAATTACTCCAGTTGCTCGTTCAATTTCGATTATCGTGTCTGCGTGAATGGAGGAGAGCATGTAAACGTCACGCTTGTCTCTCCATTTCACCGCGAGCAGTTCTTCGTTACACAAGGCAGCCCTCTCCCCCCTTGCAAGACGGGTGGTAACGAGCCGTTGGGGGAAGCCCCGGCGACTAGGTCGCGCGGTGCCACAGCAGCCAATCTGTTCTAAAAATAAATGCCTGAAGAGGGGCACACATGTGTAGAAATTGTCCACATAAAGATAGTACCCCTTGCCAAATAAGGGTGACACCAAGTCCCAGACTGTCTTCCCACTGCTCCCCAGGTAGTCAGGGCAAACGACCGGCTCCAGGGTCTGATCTTTACCCTCATAGACTCGAAATTTGTGCGTATAGCCTGTGGACCTTTCACAGAGCTTATACAATTTGACCCCATACCGGGCGCGCTTGCTTGGGATGTATTGTTTGAAGCCAAGGCGCCCGGTAAAATGTATCAGGGACTCGTCTATGCAGATGTTTTGCTCAGGGGTATACAAATCTGCAAATTTGGTGTTAAAGTGGTCTATGAGGGGCCGAATTTTGTGGAGCCGGTCAAAAGCTGGGTGGCATCTGGGATGAGAGGTGCTGTTGTCACTAAAGTGCAGGAAACGCAGGATGGTCTCAAATCGTGTCCTGGACATGGCAGCAGAGAACATGGGCATGTGATGAATTGGGTTCGTGGACCAATATGACCGCAATTCATGCTTTTTTGTCAGGCCCATGTTGAGGAGAAGGCCCAGAAAAGTTTTAAATTCGGAAACTTGGATGGGTTTCCACCGAAAAGACTGGGCATAAAAGCTTCCCGGGTTGGCGGCTATAAATTGAATGGCATACCGATTTGTTTCTGCCACGACTAAGTCCAAGAGCCCTG
This sequence comes from Bufo bufo, assembly GCF_905171765.1. Taxonomy (NCBI): domain Eukaryota; kingdom Metazoa; phylum Chordata; class Amphibia; order Anura; family Bufonidae; genus Bufo; species Bufo bufo. The sequence goes on from NC_053393.1 coordinate 289,925,856, forward strand.
CAGTCAAGAACAGCTCAAAAAAAAACAGTGCTGATCAGATCTGAGCTGTCTCAACCCGAACTCCAGACTGGGTGGTGAAAGGGGGAACTACTGGTGCGGCTGAAGTTGGGGGGGCTGCCAATCAGGGTTTGCCAGCACCTCAGGGACTGTCTGTGCAGTGGCTGCGACGGGGGAACTAATGCACGTGCCACCGTACCAGCTTCAAATGCCCTTCTGGTGCTCGCCACTTCACCATGTTCTACGGCAGTGCTGGTACTAAGTCCAGGATGGGCTGCGCTGCTGGTGTATGCCTCACCATGTAATCTGACAGCACCAGCCCCACTCTGCTGCCCTTGAAGCGCATCCTGCGCAACCTGTGGTCTAGCAACACGGGGCCGGGTACGCCTGGTGGTATCAGGGACCTCAACCTCATCGTCCGAACTTTGGGTCAGACTGCCACTGCTTTCTACAGGTTCGTATTCTGACCCGCTGGATTCGTCAGATGAGGGTTCCCATTCCTCATCCGACTGGGTCAGAAGCCTGTAGGCCTCTTCAGAAGAATACCCCTTACTTGCCATTTGTTCAACTAAATTTAGGGGGTATTCCCCGAGACTAAAATTTTTTTTTTAATTTTGTCACTGCGACGGGGCGGGCGTGGGTGAACGCACGTGTGGGCGACTGATCGGGCAAACACTGCGTTTTGGGTGGAGGGTGAGCTAAGGTGACACTAATACTATTATAGATCTGACTGTGATCAGTTCTGATCACTTACAGATACTATAAAAGTTCCAATGCTGATTAGCGATACGCTAATCAGCGAATCAGTGACTGCAGTGGGCTGGGCGCTAACTACCTACCAAAGGGGCCTAAACTAACCTAAAACCTAAGGCTGGGTTCACACGAGTGGATGCCGTGCGTGGCATCCGCTCCGTGAAAGAGTGCCAAGACCCGATGCAGACTGCAGAGGCACGGAGCATTAACATGACTGATAATGCTCCGTGCCTCTGTGTGACCTCTTTACTACGAAATCACTATGAGATAAAGTTGTCACTGTGATTTCGTAGTAAAGAGGTCACAGAGAGGCACGGAGCATTATCAATCATGTTAATGCTCCGTGCCTCTGCAGTCTGCATCGCGTCTTGGCTGTCATTCACGGAGCGGATGTCACGCACGGCATCCGCTCGTGTGAACCCAGCCTAACAGTCATTACTGGTGAAAAAAAGTTTACACTGATCACTTTTTTCCCTTTCACTAGTGATTGACAGGGGTGATCAAGGGGTTAATTGGGGTGATTGGGGGTGATCTGGGGCTAAATGTATAGTATTTTGTGTACTTACAGCAGTGCTTCTCAAATAGTGGGGCGCGAGGCTCCGTAAAGGGGGGGGGGGGGGGCGAGGCTCCGTAAAGGGGGGCTCGTTCGACCTCGGCAAACACTGTCATATTGGATGTCCAGATCGGATTATCTGGCTCACTCGCAACCGGCGTCCCACACAGCGTCTGTTGCCTAGCAACTCTACGGCTGGAGAGAGGGAGCAGCGTGGCGCGATCACTGGAGATTGTCCCAGCCAGCCCCAGTAGCAGCCCGACGCGGAGGACCACGTGACCGCCAACGCACGTGACACATGCAGAGGACCCATGGAGACATACAGGAATCAATACGCCGGTTCCTAGTGCCACTCACAGAGGAGAAAGAGCAGGACGCCAGCATGTCATCAAGGCAGAGTCGCAAAGATACATCCGCAGCATCACCAGGTGGGAAAACAAGAGCTGAAGCACAGAAAGAACATAAAGAGCAGGGGTCAAGGAGAGGAGGTAGGACAAACACAAAATCTGATAATAAAACTGAAAAGGGGAAAAGAAATAGTAACCAGGGGATGGAGGAGGAAAAAGTATACGAACTAGAAGGCAGTACCCTGGATGATGCTCTATCCTGATTGGCCAAACCCGCCCGTGTGACTTTTAGACCCAGAAATCTGTCCTCTGTACAGAAAAACGCCTGAAAGAAAGGAGTTGAACACACATAAAAGGGGACACCGCCGATTCAGCCAAAAAAGGTCAGTGTTCTGATGAAAAAGCTTTTATTATGCTTTGAAACGCGTCAACGCGACCTGTAGGGGCCATTCATTCATCTATGCCTTATTGCCATTGCTCCACAACTGATGTAAGTGTGGCTCATTTTTATGCTTTTAATCTTTGTATTTTACAAACTTCTTTTTTTATTCTCTTATACGTTAATAAGGATACAGTGTTATGCAGAGGTGTACTTATTACAATTTTATAGACAAATGATACTATTTACAGTCGCGCGGGGGGCGCAAAATGTTCTCTTCTTCCTAGGGGGGGGCATGACAGAAAATAATTGAGAAGCACTGACTTACAGTGATGTGTGCTCTCTGCTGGAACCAACCGACGAAAAGGAACCAGCAGAGAGCACAGAAGCCATTTAACACATTATATTTATAAATATAATGTGTTATATGGCTTCTGATTCGATTTTTTAAAAGTCACCAACCTGCCAGCGATGATCATTGGCTGGCAGGCTGGTGACGAACTTCTCCTCTAACTTTTCCCGGCACGCACTGCGCATGCGCGGGCTGGCTATGCTCGAAATCTCGCGTCTCGCGAGAGGACGCATCGGCGCGTCCAGGAGGAATAACAATCCTGCGTTCGGCGGTCCTGAGGAGGTTAAAGGGGAGGGGTGTCGGCACAGTTATACACAGCAGCGCAGCCCCGATCTCACCACTCACTGAGGAGATCAGGGCTGCGCTGCTGAACGCTGCGAATCGAACACAAAGCCCGGACAGTTCCACTCCTCCTCCCCTGATTTTCAACCATTCTCTCCCCCTACGGCTGTGCTGCATACAGAGCATGCGCGGCTCTGTATCAGACGTGCGCGCTCTCGTGCGAATGACAGGCTGCCTGGGTGAAAAGTAAGTGCGGTCTGCGCAAGTGTGGCCCATAGATGCGGCCGTGGAGCGGTAGCCATAGCTATGGGTTGTCAAGTGTAAACAATAGGGTAGGAGGGAAGGCAATTTATCTTTAAGGGTGCATTATAAATAATAGAAGCCATTTAGAAAAATGAAGTATGGCACCAGTGTAAACATTTGAAACATGATCATCAAGATGGGAATACCCCTTTAACCTGTTCTGGACATAGGACGTACCTGTACGCCCTGAGTAGTTCCGATCACCGCCGCACGGTAGGCGGTGATCGGAACTGGGTGCCTGCTCAAATTATTGAGCAGGCACCCTGGGATAATGCACCGGGGGTTCCTGTGTCTAGCGATGATGTGTCTAGCGATGATGATGAGCCCCCAAGGCGGCAAGGGGACCGCCATGCTAGGGACCCTGTGGTCCAAACTAGTACGAGCAGCTCTGGGGCTCGTACTAGTTTACCGGCCCACCAGTTAAGTCCACCGGAGACCCCTACCGGTGAACTCGTCTGGTGTACCCCAGAGCATTTTCAGCCCGCGATTCCCGATTTTGTAGGCCAACCAGGAATCCAGATTTCCACAGTGGGCTTCACTGAATACGACTACTTTGTAAACCTGATGGTGGAGCAGAAGAACCTGTACGCCCAACAGTTCGTTGCTCAACACCCGGGCTCCTTTTTGGCTAGGGCCGGTGGCTGGACTCCAGTCAGTGCAGCCGAGATGAGGACATTTTGGGGCCTCGTGCTGCACATGGGCCTAGTCAAAAAACCTAGTGTCAGGCATTACTGGAGTGGGGACGTCCTCTACCAGACCCCACTTTACAGTATGGCCATGACACTTGTGTGGGACCTTATGCACCCACTGCTAGATAAGGGTTACCACCTGTACGTGGATAACTTTTATACTAGTATCCCCTTGTTCCAGTCCCTCGCCGCCAGATCCACGTCCGCTTGTGGGACTGTGTGGAAAAATCAACGCGGCCTCCCTACCCACCCCCTCCAGGTACCTATCCCCAGGGGTTCGACCCATGCCCTTACGAGTGGAAACCTGTTGCTGGTCAGATATAAGGACAAGAGAGATGTCCTTGTACTGTACACAATTCATGGTAACGGCATCACCCCAGTCCCTGTGCGAGGAGGTACCGCGGCAAAAGGTCCTCAAGCCCGATTGTATCGTCGACTACAATCGGTATATGGGAGGAGATGATCTCTCTGATCAAGTCCTCAAGCCATATAATGCCATGCGCAAAACCCGGGCATGGTACATAAAAGTTGCGGTCTACTTGGTACAGGTTGCCTTGTAAACTCTTTTGTGTTGTCCCGGAGTGCTGGCAACACAGGGACATTCCTTCAGTTCTATGAGGCAGTCCTCACGGACCTGATCTTTTCTGACCGGGAAAGAGCAGGCCGGAGTACCTCGGGAACTGGAGGCGCCCGGATCGTCCCAGGCCAACACTTTCCAGGTGTGGCCCCCTATATTGGAAAAGTGCAGAGTGTGTCACAGGAGGGGGATACGGAAGCACACCACTACTCAGTGTGACACGTGCCCCGATCATCCGGGCCTCTGCACTGACTGTTGCTTCAGGGAGTACCACACCTCCATGTAGTACTAAATTTATATTCCCCTTCCCCAATTTAGCAACTGACAATCGGATAAAGAAAAACTATGGTTCTCAGACTTATTAGGTATCGCCACATCCAGATGAAAACAACAATTTTTTGGCATAGAATTGTAATAGCAAGCAATAAAAAAGTCATATGCCCCCCAAAATAGTGCCAAAAAAAACGTCCTCTCATCCCGCAAAAAATGAGCCCCTACCGAAGATAATCGGCTAAAAACAAAAACTAACAGACTATGGAGATACTAAAATGTTTTGTTTATAAAAAGATAATATAGTTTAAAACATAAATAAACAAATACAAAATAGACCTATTAAGAATCTGCTCTATAAAAATACCCCATGACCTAACCCCTCAGATGAACACGGTCAAAAAAATTAAATAAAAACTGTGCCAAAAAAGCAATTTTTGGGCAAATTTTCCGTTTTAATCCGTTTTTTTCCAGTAACAAAGCAAGGGGTTAACAGCCAAACAAAACTTAATATTTATTACCCTGATTCTGCAGTTTACAGAAACACCACATATGTTGTCGTAAACTGCTGTATGACCAAACGGCAGGGCGCAGAAGGAAAAGAACGCCGTATGGTTTTTGGAAGGCAGATTTTGACGGCCTTTTGCACCATGTCCCATTTGAAGCCCCCCTGATGCACTCCTAGAGTAGAAACTCCATAAAAGCGACCCCATCTAAGAAACTACGCCCCTCAAGGTATTCAAAACTGATTTTACAAACTTTATTAACCCTTTAGGTGTTCCTCAACAGTTTATGACAAATGGAGATGAAATTTCAGAATTTATATTTTTGGTAACCTTGCTTCACAAAAATGTAATATAGATAAACCAAAAATCATATGTACCCTAAAAATAGTCCCAACAAAACTGTCACCTTATCCCGTACTTTCAAAATGGGGTTACTTTTATGGAGTTTCTACTCTAGGGGTGCATCAAATGGAACATGGTGTAAATAAACCAGTCCAGCAAAATCTGCCTTTCAAAAACCACACGGCGCACCTTTCCCTCTACGCCCTACTGTGTGCCCGAACAGTAGTTTACGGACACATATGGGGTGTTTCTGCAAACTACAGAATCGGGGCAATAAATATAGCATTTTGGTTGGCTGTTAACCCTTGCTTTGTTACTGGGAAAAAATGGATTAAAATGGAAAATTTGCCAAAAATTTGATAATTTCAATTTTTAGCTCCATTTGCCAATAACTCTTGTGCAACACCTAAAGGGTTAACAAAGTTTGTAAAATCAGTTTTGGATACCTTGAGGGGTGTAGTTTTTAGAATGGGTGGTTTCTATTATGTAAGCCTCACAAAGTGACTTCAGACCTGAACTGGTCCCTAAAAATTTGGTTTTTGAAAATTTCTGAAAAATTTAAAGATTTGCTTCTAAACGTCTAAGCTTTGTAACGTCCCCAAAAACTAAAATATCATTTCCAAAATGATCCAAACATGAAGTAGACATATGGGGAATGTAAAGTAATAACTATTTTTGTAGGTATTACTATGTATTATAGAAGTAGAGAAATTGACTCTTGGAAATTTGCAAATTTTCCCAAAATTTGGGTAAATTTGGTATTTTTTATAAACTTCATTTTACCAGTGTCATGAAGTACAATATGTGACGAAAAAACTATCTCAGAATGGTCTGGATAAGTAAAAGCGTTTTAAAGTTATCACCACATAAAGTAACACTGGTCAGATTTGCAAAAAATGGCCTGGTCCTTAAGGTGAAAATGAGCCCGGTCCATAATGGGTTAAATTGATATTATGATTTTTGTACTATTTATATATGGATTAAAAAAGTAATTTGTATTTTTAAATATGGTCACAGTTTAAGTGCTACTTGTACTTGTTTGAGTAATTTTCTATGCATGGATACCATATACATCAACCAGCCATTACATTAAAACCAGGTCTGCCTATAGTTGATCACTTACAACTGTGGAAAAACAAAGCTCACATGACATAGAGACAGTTTTCACGTCCAAGAGGATTAACAATCTAACATTTTTTTTATTGTGTTCCAGGGACATTAAAGGTACTAAACTAGACAGTCCAGTTACAGCTCTATTGTATAGGCTCAGACATCAACTATGCCAATCTCTGTTTGTGTTTGCCATTACTCTTGCAGTAGACATAAAGCTGCCCACGTCTTTTCACAATGTAACAGTCTTTGCAGCGCTTCTTCAGGACACCTTTAGTTTTCAGCCCAGACGTCTGTTGCACTGGTAGCAGGTAATTACCAGGCAGAAGAAACGTACTTCTGAAGTAAATTATATTCTTTGGATTGCAGTATCGAGTACATGTGTTGAAGACCATGGACATGAAAGAAAAATGTACACTGCTCTTGCCAACAAGTTTCTGAGGATTCAACAAAGAGTACAAAGCTCTCCTAAGAAGCAATGCCATAGTCAGACCTGCAAAAATAAATCATGTATTAAGATTGTCAACTTTAATATGTGAGATAATTTAGAGACCCTGCAATCAAAACCTAGTATCTGACCATACATGACAACTGTATATTCTACATAATTACATTCACATTCTGCGTTTTCATGCAGAGAGCTGTAACAGTCTAAAATAAGGTCCACTCTCCTTAGATGAACCAGAACCGATGACTTATGGGCTGGCTCCATCTCAGGAAAGGGAGAACAGAACTGAGGCAGCAAGAGAAGAATGTAGGGTACCAGGTATAAATGCTAACTATATACATGTGACATGTCATATTTTAGGTACTGTATGGACCGGAGAGTCACTAATCTTCAAAAGCAAGATCAACATATTAAAGCAAACAAATACAACTGAGGACTATTCTAAACCTATTTTATTAGAATTATTTCTTAAAGGGGTTGGTACATCTAAGACACTGATAGCATATCCTAGTGAAGCCATTAATGTCAGATCCCACTCCTATCTCCAGAACGAGGGCCTCCAAAGGGAAAGGCAGCACACCCGCATGCTCTCCATTTATCGCTATGGAAGTTCTGAAGAGAGCCAAGAGAGCACGATCGGCTGCTTTTGAAAGTCCCATAGCGGTAAAGAGGGTGGCTGCACATGTAGGAATGCACTCTGTTCACTTCGGGGACCCCGCTCTGGATACAGGAGCAAGTCGCAGAGGTGGGACCTGCACCTATCTGACATAGCGATGTGCCATCAATGTCTGAGATGGGAATACACCTTTAAAGCTGGTTCCTAAAAGCTGATAAAATGTTGATCATACTGCCTAATCTGTGTGGCTACATCAATCTACCCCAGTTAGGCTCTGTTTATGAACCAACCGCATTTTGCAGGTCTCAAGTTTATTTATTTTTTCAATAAATAAGAAAAATGTTAAGCTATCATTTTATGAAAATGAAAAAATGAGAACTCTTAGGCCCAGATGTACTAATCCCATAGACAGTGTAAACTTAGGCTGTCAAGTCAGGGATCCGCCTGGATGATGAATGTGGTGCAAGGAGTTAGACATTTGTCTAACTCTATAGCCTCTGTTGGTTAGGTTAGCTTACTTTACGATGGATTTTTATGGCCGAATTGTGGTGAATTTTAGACCACACAGCCTTTGCAACAAAGATCTTCCCCCTTGTCGACCAAGATCCATATTGGAATATCAATCTTTTGCCATGCACACCACACTTTCCTTTGGCACCTGCTGCTCCAGTGCTCTGATCCTGAAGTGTGTGGTCCAGGAAGACATAAAGTGACTGTGGTCAGTTACTGCAGATGGACATGATACAGGCAGGAAGTGGCCGTCAGTCACATGACTATAGAGGACATATAATTACAGCAGACCCTTACTAAGTGTAGTCACTATTTTTATATTTTTCTCGAAACAAACTTTATATGCACATAACAGATATAACACAAAACTTTGACGCCCGTGTGACTCGACCCAGATAAGCCATTACACATCCGCTTGCTGTAATTCTCACCCCCAAGCCGGACTCACCACTGAATACACCGACCTCAACACTCCGGACCGCTCCACGCATGCGCACTTCTCAACCTCAGCTGTCACTAACACGTCGGAGAAGGGGTGTGTGTTGATGACACACACGTAACTCACTCTCTCATTGGTTCGTAAGATCTCTAAACTCGGAGATACTTGTACTTCTTTACACATTACTTCCGGAGTCCAAGTCACTTTAAGGCGGCGCTAACTGGGAAAAGTGGAGGTCACTGTTGACATGGCGGCCTCCTGGTTGGTGCTGGGACGTGGTATCGTAAGGAGTTACCGGAGCTCTTTTTTTGTTCCACGGTCCTTGGCATGTGTAGCCGTACATACTGGGAGACAGCTCAGCGCCGCTGTGTCGAGTACTGGGGAGAAGGTCACCCACAGCGGACAGGTCATTGTATTTTCCATCTCACTAACACTTCTATACATCCAGAATGATGTTCTGAATGCATAAAACTAACACTGACAGCGCCTCTGCTACATCAGCACTGTTTCTTCCACAGCCTGAGGCCCCTTTTGCTATCAAAAGCCATGTGCACTTTTGCAATACCTTTGCAAAATATCGTGATTGACTGTATCTTACCATCATTTTGTATACGATTATAAGGGTGCATTCTCCCAACCTTATGTATTTTGTGATCTGCAAAAAATACGGATGATGTCTGTGTGACATCGGTGTTGCATTCGGTTTCATTGCAGATCCATTGTAACAATACCTACCTGTCCTTGTCCCCAAAATAGACAAGAATAGGGGGGCATACTAAAAGGAATGATAGAGTGGAATGCCCATAGACTTTAACAGGAAAGTGGAATGCCCATAGAGAATAATTGAAATGTAATATTTGAATTAGAGACAAAACCATTTGACATATCGAATAATTATTTAGCAGACATACTCTCCAAATTCAGTGGGATTATTTAATGTTCAGATTAAGTGGAATTATCACTGTTTTCTGCAGAATGACGAGGGTGCAATGATACAAAGGCATGCCTATAGACTATAATGGGAAGTAAAATATGAGTTTATTTACAGGTAAATCTGTGTTATGTAGGAAATTAACCTTTACTGCAATTGTTCCCTGGGTAGAGTAGCATATTGTAAAATGAAAATTACCTTGGATTATAACCGTTTTCTATAGAATGCAAAGGTGAATCACATAATGTAATGCCCATAGACTATAATGGGAGTCAAATTTTGATTTGGAGTCTGAACCATTTAACATATCAAGTAAATCTTTAGCAGGCTTACTCTTCAAGTTCAGTGGGATTATTTAAAATTGAAATTAAGTGGGATTATCATTGGTTTCTATGAAATGACAAGAGAAATGACACAATGGAATGCCCATAGACTATAATGGGAAGTAAACTACCGTATGAGCTCATTTCCAGGTAAATCTGTGTTATGTAGGAAATTAACCTCTACCGCAAGTGTTCCCTGGGTAGAGTAGCATATTGTAAAATGAAAATTACCTTGGATTATAACTGTTTTCTATAGAATGACTGAACACAACGTTAAATCTACAGCATCAAGTATGTGCGGGATACAGTACGTTTGAATACACCCTTAGGATAGGGTCACACTGAGCGCATACGCAGTGTATTTGAGGCTACGAGATATGTGCCGGACAGCGACACTGCGTATGTGCTAGGAGCAGACACACAGGGCTTTCCCTCCGCGACCCTGTGTGTGCAGTAAGGTTCAGAGGCAGGCTGAGCGCACTGACGTGCGGGGCCACCTCCGAACCTCACTGCAGACACAGCGGAGAAAAGCCATGTGTGTCTGCTCCTAGCGCATACACAGCGTATTTTCTGCTGCCCGGAACATTTTTCGCAGCGTCCAATATGCTGCGTATGCGCTCAGTGTGACCCTACCCTTAATTTTTCAGAGGCTTCTTTTTTACAAATTAACGAAGCAATCTGTTTGGTTGCTATGGGCAACTGTCAGCTGTTCCTCTGTACAGATTTTGATAAATCTCCCCCTATGTTTTTAGTTTTATCAATTTGTTGTAACATTGTTCTTCGTTTGTTTACCCTTTTCTCTGACAATTTACTTTGCTACTTCATACACTCCCCTATGGCACTGCCATTGTTTACCACTGCGTTCTTTTTTGTCTCAGAGTCTCATGTTTTTTCTGCTGGGTCAGAAATGTCTGTTTATTTGTATACTTTTTATTTTGACCCCTCCCTACTTCCCAACCATCCCTTCTTAGCTTTTGCCTCCCTCCTATTTTTGATTCCTGTTCTACAAAAAAAAAAAACTTTCAATAAAAGTTCTGTTGAATGCAAAAAAAATTAAGGAAGGTGTTCAGGAATAATAAAAAAAAAAGAGCTTATGTCTTCCAAAAACAGCACCGCACCTGTCCTCAGGTTGTGGGTGGTATTCACTTGGCAGAACTGCAATACCACACACAACCTGAGGACAGGTGTGGTGCTGTTTTTGGAAGAAAACTGTAGTTTTTCTAATCCTGGATTACCCCTTTAAATAAGAAAAGTTTTAAATAAAATAAGTATTTACACATTCTCTATAAACTTGTCAGTTTTCATTCTCCGTAATACCAACATGCTATAGGAGTTTCTTCAGTCCCCCCCGTCCCCCCCCCCCCCCTACATTTTAACCATTTTACGAATGGGATTCCGCAGCACAGTGCACACTACAGAATTTCAGCGGTGAAGCTTTCCACTGAAATTTTTCTGTCGAAAGAATGAACATGTTCATTCTTTCAGCGGAATATTGAGCGGAATGCACTGCCAACTATAGGGAACGCAAATGGCTGCCCAAGCACCGACTAAATCAGTTGGGGCGGGACGCATTTGGAATTTCCAAACTGAATTTCTCCGCTTGGAAATTTTGTAGTGTGCATGGACCCGTAGTTGCCCCCATGTATCCTCCACCCCAAAATCACAGCCCATTTCTAGTCCTGGGCCTATATTTAGTAGGGGGGGAGGAAAGCTGTTGTCTTTAGTTAAAAAATTCAATTTCCATTATTCTCTAGGGTTATTCCACTTCCCATTATACCCTTTGAATCTCCTTTCATCTCCACTTAATTATTTCCCACTGAACTTGGAGATTATGTCTGCTAAAGATTTATTTGATATGTTGAATGGTTCACACTCCAAATCACATTTTACTTCCCATTATACTGTATTGGCATTCCATTCTGTCATTCACATGTTATTGTATAAAAAACTGCTTTAATACCAGATAGTTTTAAATTAACAATGTGCTACTCTACCCAGGGAACACTTGTGGTAAAGGTTAATTTCCATTTCGTCCACCATGACGGCTCTATCATGAGATTGACCCCTTGACCTCTGTAGGGGCAGGAACAGAGAGTTTAAAAGGCCACCACCCACTCTCACCCTCAGTGTTTCCTGTCCCTACGGGGGCACCTCACAGAGAGTCCTCCTGGTGGAGGTGAAGACCTTTTTTTTTTTTTTTTTCTACTTTTTTTATTATTTTAAATACTTCAGGGATCTCTGTCCCTTCCCTCTGCCCTCCTGCGGTTGAGTCCAATGCTGGGCAGAGGATGACAATGGAGCTGCATCTCGTCCCTGTCAGCAGGGGCCTGTATCTCGTTGGGTCCCCCTTCCCTACATTGAGGAAGCTGACCGCGCGCCGCAGAGACTTGCTGCACGCCGACTCCCTGTAGAAAAGCGTCAGTGCTGCACTCGGCTACGGACCTGCAGAAGGCTGATGGGGGCGGAGCTTGGACCGGACATGCGCGCACTGCGATGACGTCAGACGCCGCTCTGGGCATTTACAGTCGTGGCAAAAAGTTTTGCGAATGACACAAATATTCGTTTTCACAAAGTTTGCTGCTAAACTGCTTTTAGATCTTTGTTTCAGTTGTTTCTGTGATGCAGTGAAATATAATTACACGCACTTCATACGTTTTCAAAGGCTTTTATCGACAATTACATGACATTTATGCAAAGAGTCACTATTTGCAGTGTTGGCCCTTCTTTTTCAGGACCTCTGCAATTTGACTGGGCATGCTCTCAATCAACTTCTGGGCCAATTCCTGACTGATAGCAACCCATTCTTTCATAATCACTTCTTGGAGTTTGTCAGAATTAGTTGGTTTTTGTTTGTCCACCCGCCTCTTGAAGATTGATCACAAGTTCTCAATGGGATTAAGATCTGGGGAGTTTCCAGGCCATGGACCCAAAATCTCAACGTTTTGGTCCCCGAGCCACTTAGTTATCACTTTTGCCTTATGGCACGGGTGCTCCATCGTGCTGGAAAATGCATTGTTCTTCACCAAACTGTTGTTGGATTGTTGGAAGAAGTTGCTGTTGGAGGGTGTTTTGGTACCATTCTTTATTCATGGCTGTGTTTTTGGGCACAATTGTGAGTGAGCCCACTCCCTTGGATGAGAAGCAACCCCACACATGAATGGTCTCAGGATGCTTTACTGTTGGCATGACACAGGACTGATGGTAGCGCTCACCTTTTCTTCTCCGGACAAGCCTTTTTCCAGATGCCCCAAACAATCGGAAAGAGGCTTCATCGGAGAATATGACTTTGCCCCAGTCCTCAGCAGTCCATTCACCATACTTTCTGCAGAAGATCAATCTGTCCCCTGATGTTTTTTTTGGAGGGAAGTGGCTTCTTTGCTGCCCTTCTTGACACCAGGCCGTCTTCCAAAAGTCCTTGCCTCTCTGTGCGTGCAGATGCGCTCACACCTGCCTGCTGCCATTCCTGAGCAAGCTCTGCACTGGCAGCACTTCCGATCCCGCAGCTGAATCCTCTTAGGAGACGATCCCTGGCGCTTGCTGGACTTTCTTGGACGCTCCTGAAGCCTTCTTAACAAGAATTGAACCTCTTCCTTGAAGTTCTTGATGATCCTATAAATTGTTTGATTGAGGTGCAATCTTAGTAGCCACAATATCCTTGCCTGTGAAGCCATTTTTATGCAATGCAATAATGGCTGCTCGCGTTTCTTTGCAGGTCACCATGGTTAACAATGGAAGAACAATGATTTCATGCATCGCCCTCCATTTAACATGTCAAGGTCTGCCATTTTAACCAATCAGCCTGACATAATGATCTCCAGCCTTGTGCTCGTCAACATTCTCACCTGAGTTAACAAGACGATTACTGAAATGATCTCAGCAGGTCCTTTAATGACAGCAATGAAATGCAGTGGAAAGGTTTTTGTGGATTAAGTTAATTTTCATGGCAAAGAAGGACTATGCAATTCATCTGATCACTCTTCATAACATTCTGGAGTATATGCAAATTGCTATTATAAAAAATTAAGCAGCAAACTTTTCCAATTTCCAATATTTATGTAATTCTCAAAAACTTTTGGGCCAGGACTGTAGAGTCGGCAGTCTGAAGATGTGGTGGAAAACGACTGGGCCTCCCTCTGAGTGTCTCCAAGCTCCAGATGTCTGTCCCTGACGCCCTGCAGTCCAGATGGAATCTTCTGAAGCCCCCCTCGGCTACTCCAACCGGAGTAAAAAAGCCAGAACTAAAACTAAAGTCCCTAGGTGTGCGACTTGTAGCAAGAGGCTTCCAGAAAATCACAAAAATAAACACTGCCAAGTTTGCATCATTGATCTTGTAAAGGAGGAGCAACCATCCATACTCATGGAAGTCAAATCCTTGATTCAGAGCAAAATAAAGTCCTCCCTGGCCTCTCTCAGATCTGTCCCTCCAACACCACCGGCAAAAAAAACTAAGGTGACTGTTCCATCCTCCTCATGACTCAGAGGACATGGACGAGGAGGCTTCCACCTCTAGACAGAACGTAGATATTGACGCTCTGTCTGAGGGAGAAATTGTGGAAGATAGTAAGAAATACTTCTCATCTGAGGACATGGAGGAATTATTGGGCGCTGTCGAGCAACCATGGGCATTGAGGAGGTGAAAAAACCACGATCTGTCCAGGATGAAATGTTCGGGGGACTTAGAGCCCAAAAATAGTACACTGCTCAAAAAAATAAAGGGAACACAAAAATAACACATCCTAGATCTGAGTTAATTAAATATTCTTCTGAAATACTTTGTTCTTTACATAGTTAAATGTGCTGACAACAAAATCACACAAAAATTAAATAATGGAAATCAATTTTTCAACCCATGGAGGTCTGGATTTGGAGTCACACTCAAAATTAAAGTGGAAAAACACACTACAGGCTGACCAACTTTGATGTAATGTCCTTAAAACAAGTCAAAATGAGGCACAGTAGTGTGTGTGTGGCCTCCACGTGCCTGTATGACCTCCCTACAACGCCTGTGCATGCTCCTGATGAGGTGGGGACGTCTCCTGAGGGATCTCCTCCCAGACCTGGACTAAAGCATCTCCCAACTCCTGGGACAGTCTGTGGTGCAACTTGACGTTGGTGGATAGAGCGAGACATGATGTCCCAGATGTGCTCAATTGGATTCAGGTCTGGGGAACGGGCGGGCCAGTCCATAGCATCAATGCCTTCGTCTTGCAGGAACTGCTGACACACTCCAGCCACATGAGGTCTAGCATTGTCTTGCATTAGGAGGAACCCGGGCCAACCGCACCAGCATATGGTCTCACAAGGGGTCTGAGGATCTCATCTCGGTACCTAATGGCAGTCAGGCTACCTCTGGCGAGCACATGGAGGGCTGTGCGGCCCTCCAAAGAAATGCCACCCCACACCATTACTGACCCAATGCCAAACCGGTCATGCTGGAGGATGTTGCAGGCAGCAGAACGTTTCTCCAACGGCGTCTCCAGACTCTGTCCGTCTGTCACATGTGCTCAGTGTGAACCTGCTTTCATCTGTGAAGAGCACAGGGCGCCAGTGGCGAATTTGCCAATCTTGGTGTTCTCTGGCAAATGCCAAACGTCCTGCACGGTGTTGGGCTGTAAGCACAACCCCCACCTGTGGACGTCGGGCCCTCATATCACCCTCATGGAGTCTGTTTCTGACCGTTTGAACAGACACATGCACATTTGTGGCCTGCTGGAGGTCATTTTGCAGGGCTCTGGCAGTGCTCCTCCTGTTCCTCCTTGCACAAAGGCGGGAGGTAGCGGTCCTCCTGCTGGGTTGTTGCCCTCCTACGGCCTCCTCCACGTTTCTGATGTACTGGCCTGTCTCCTGTAGCGCCTCCATGCTCTGGACACTACGTGACAGACACAGCAAACCTTCTTGCCACAGCTCGCATTGATGTGCCATCCTGGATAAGCTGCACTACCTGAGCCACTTGTGTGGGTTGTAGACTCCGTCTCATGCTACCACTAGAGTGAAAGCACCGCCAGCATCAAAAGTGACCAAAGCCTCAGCCAGGAAGCATAGGAACTGAGAAGTGGTCTGTGGTCCCCACCTGCAGAACCACTCCCTTTTATTGGGGGTGTCTTGCTAATTGCCTAATAATTTCCACCTGTTGTCTATCCCATTTGCACAACAGCATGTGAAATTGATTGTCACTCAGTGTTGCTTCCTAAGTGGACAGTTTGATTTCACAGAAGTGTGATTGACTTGGAGTTACATTGTGTTGTTTAAGTGTTCCCTTTATTTTTTTGAGCAGTGTATTTCCTGTGAACGAAAACATAAAAGATATGATCCTGGATGAATGGACGGATCCTGAGAGAAGACTGGGGGTATCCAAGGAATTCAGGAATAGGCTATTATTTGATCCGGCTGATGTTAAATTGTTTAATGAGACCCAAAAAATTGACGTCCAGGTGGCAAAGGTAGTCAAAAAGACCTCCCTCCCATTTGAGGACTCGTCACAATTACAAGACCCAATGGAAAGGAAGGCGACTCACTTCTAAAAAAAATCCTGGGAGGCGTCCATGTTTGGTATAAAAACAAACATAGCTGCGAAGTTGGTAGCTAGATCCATGTGTTTCTGGCTCAATGAGTTGGAAAACTATATTAAAAATAAAACCCCAAGAGAGGAAATATTAAATTCTATTCCACTCCTTAAATCAGCCACCGCATTCTTGGTGGATTCCTCAACTGAGTCTGTGAGGTTCGCCGCCAAGAATGCTTGCTCTCTCCAATTCATCTAGAAGGGTATTGTGGATGAAAGCATGGGGAGGGGATAGAACCTCAAAAGCTAAGCAATGTTCTATAGCTTTTTCTGGGGTATACGTTTTTGGACCCGTGCTAGACTCCATCCTTGAGAAAAGAAGCAGACAAAATGAAAGGGTTTTCCGGAAGAAAGTAAAAAAGAATCCCTTTCGTTCTTTTAATACCCAGACTAAATCCTATAGGGGCAAAGGGAAGTCGGGTAGGTGGAGTTACCAGAAAGGGGGAAAAGGCAGAGGATTCCTTCTCAACCCCAAGAATAAGCAAGCAGATAAGCAATGACGCCAGAGTAGGGGGGAGACTGAGGAATTTTCTGTCTCGTTGGAAACGGTGACCAAAAATCCGTGGGCCTTAGATATCTTAGGAAATGGCTACCGGATAGAATTTTCCTCAGTCCCTCCAAAAAAGTTCAGGTAACATCTCACAGCCAAAAGACTCTAGAAAAAATCTGGCAGAGGGCCCTTCAACTTAAAGATACAGGAGTGGTGGCAGAAGTCCCCAGTGCGGAAAGAGGAAGTTACTACTCCAATTTATTCCTGGTTCAGAAACCAGACGGTTCCTTCTGCACTATTATAAATCTAAAGGGACTAAACAAAGCTATCACATACAGAAAATTCAAGATGGAATCCATAGCAACCATCATTCCTTTGATCAAAGCCGGAGATTTCATGACGTCCATAGACTTAAAGGATGCTTACTATCATGTCCCATAAACAAAACATATCAGAAATACCTCAGATTTGCCCTAGTAGACCACTCGGGAGAAATACTTTTTCTCTGCTCCAAGGGTATTCACGAAGCTCGTAGTGGAAATGATATCCCCCCTCAGAGCAGAAGGAATAAAAGTATTTCTGTACCTAGACGTTTTCCTAGTTCTGGGGTCCTCAGAACTGGAGACAACCAGCATTACCAACAACCTAATACGCAGGTTCTCAGACCTAGGCTAGATAATAAAAACTAAATAAATCGTGCACAGTTCCATCCACCAGAATGAAATTTTTGGGGGTGATCCTGGATTCAGTTTCTCAGATAACATCCCTCCCTCAGGAGAAAATAAAATCCTTTTATAGACAAAACAAAAAAGTTCCAACGCCAGTCTCAGTGCTCAATCCGCAGTGCCATGAGCCTCTTGGGAATGATGACCTCCTGTATAACGGCAGTATCCTGGTTCCAAGCTCATACCAGGGTAGCCCAGTCTTGGATCATGAAGAATTGGGACAAGAGGCAGTCCTCTGTAGAAAAAAGAATCTCCATCCCCAACCGCGTAAGATCAGATTTGAACTGGTGGACGGAAAACAAAAACTTGCTAAGAGGTGTGCCCTGGATAAAAAATCCAGAAATACAAATATATACAGATGCAAGTGGCACAGGATGGGGAGCAAAGGTAGGCTCACTAATCTACCAGGGCAACATAATAATAAAATCATCAATCCACAGAGAACTGAGGGTGATCTGGAAGTTCTGAAGGCGTCATAGGACAAGGTATCCGTAAGACACCTGAAAATCTTTGACAACGTAACAGCAGTCACGTATTTAAAACATCAGGGGGGCACAAGATTCCCAAGCTTAAAAGATCTGTCTGAAAAAAATAATCTTCTGGGCAGAAAGAAATGTTCCATCCATCACAGCTAATCCATTTAAAAGGTACAGAAAATATACAGGCGGACTTCCTCAGCAGGAAGACCATAGATCCAGGAGAATGGGCCCTAAACTTTGAGGTATTCCATCAGATCACCAGGAGATGGGGGACCCCCCAGATAGACCTGTTTGCGTCAAGGAAAAACGCAAAAGTTCATCCTTTCTGCTCCCTAAACCCCAGGGAGAACCCTTGGGCAGTGGATGCATTCTCAATCAGGTGGGCTTGGGAACTAGCCTATGCCTTTCCCCCTTGGGCGCTAATACCCCGAGTACTGCAAAAAATAAGATCGGACCCAGTAATAGTAATCCTAGTGGTTCCATACTGGACAAAAAGAAATTGGTTCCAGTACTAAGGGAACTAGCTCTGGAAGAACCCTGAAAATTCCCACATAGGGGACCATCCTTTCTCGGGGTCCAATCTTTCATCAGAATCCAGGACTGTTCAAATTATCAGCCTGGATCCTGAGCGTGAGGTCCTAAAAAGCAGAGGGCTGTCTGAAAAGGTTATAATTACCCTTAAATCCAGCAGAGAAAAAAGTCACCTCTGTGAACATCTTAAAATCTGGAAGAAGTATTGTAGCTGGCTAGGCCAGAACCCTCCTGTAGATTCTGCCCCAAGCATTGAGAAAATACTTGATTTTCTTCAAAAGGGATTGGATTTGGGCCTGAGACCAAGTACATTTAAAGTGCAGGTCTCAGCCTTGGGGCATGCTATGATACAGACCTGGCCAGCCATAAGTGGATAAGGAGGTTTATAAGAGCCGCCTCTAGGTTAAGGCATCCTTAACCCTAGGACTCCTCAATGGGACTTGAACTTGGTCCTGAAAGGACTTACAAAATCAAACATTTTTCCTATTCAGGATATTTCACTTAAACACTTGTCATTAAAAGCGGCCTTCCTAGTAGCCATAACTTCGGCTAGACGGTTGGGCGAGATCCAGGCGTATCCTGCTGTGAACCATACCTCACTATCTTTCCAGATAGAATAGTATTACGTTTGGATCCTGTTTTTTTGCCAAAGGTCGTATCGAACTTTCACAGAGATCAGGAAATTGTCCTTGGCTCTTTTCCCAGGCATTCATGAGGTCCATCACACGATCAGTTCCAGCTCCTGGATGTTCGGGATACTATCATACAGTATCTAGCAGCAACAGAGGAATTTAGGAAGGATGACAATCTTCTTGTTCAATACGCAGGTCCAAACAAGGGAAAAAAGGCATCCAAAGCCTCCATTGGATGATGGATTAAATCTACCATTGCCTGTTGCTATCAAATGTCAGGTCTAACAGCCCTGCAAATATAAGAGCCCACTCTACAAGAGCTATGGCTTTTTTCGTGGGCAGAAAAAGGGGGTGTCTCCTTAGACAAAATTTGTAAAGCGGCCACCTGGTCAAGTATAAATACCTTTTATCAGACATTACCGCATTAATGTTTCTGCTTCTGCTGACTTAACCTTTGGTCAGAAGGTTCTGCAAGCAGTTGCCCACCCTATTAAGTAATCTGGTAGTTCTCATGGTAGAGCCGTCATGGTGGACAAAATGGAAAAACCGTAATTGGATTTAGCGGTAATTCTGTTTCCTTGAGTCCACCATGACGGCCCACATATCCCCCCCCCCCCCCCCCCGAGAATTAAGGAGGGGTTGAGTATGAATTAATACTCAAAAAAAAAAAAAAATATATATAATTTTTATTTTATTTTTTTGTGCCTAAACTAAGGCTGCACCCACTTGGTAATTTGGAAAGCACGGAGGGTGAGAGTGGGTGGTGGCCTTTTAAACTCTGTGTTCCTGCCCTACAAAGATCAAGGGGTCAATCTCATGGTAGAGCCGTCATGGTGGACTCAAGGAAACGAATTACCGGTAAGTCTAATTACGGTTTTTCCTACATAACACAGATTTACCTGCAAATGAGCTTATAGTTTACTTCCATTATAGTCTATGGGCATTCCATTGTGTCATTCCCTTGTCATTTCATAGAAACCAATGATAATCCCACTTAATCTCAATTTAGATTCATGCTACTGTGCTTGGAGAGTATGCCTGCTAAAGATTTATTTGATATTTCATATGGTTCTCTTCTCCATGGCCCATCTTTCTTCCCATTATACTCTATGGGTATTCCATTGTGCTATTCACCTGTCATTCCATAGCCTGGGTACTTATGCACAAAGCGTTGTGCATGCACGGCATATGTTCAACCACTTTGCCGATCTCCAGTTGGTGCGGGGTCAGCCACTGATCCACCTGTGCGTTCAGGGCGGACAGGAGTGCTGGTCCGTGTGACTCTCTGCTTTCAGGCAAGTCAACCCCTAGACGGCATGACACTGTCGTATCGGGGATGTGGAATAGCCCCTGGGGAGCTGGGGTGCAGTGGTTGATGTGGTAGAGCAAGACGCAGCAGCAGAAGAGGACTCAGCCGAGGAGGTTAGCGAAGAGGATGGAGTAGGAGGAGTAGAGGAGGTGGCAGCAGGCCTGCCTGCAAGTCGTGGCGGTGTCACCAACTCCTCTGCAGAGCCACTCATTTCATGCTTGTCAGCCGTCAGCAGGTTTACCCAATGCGCAGTGTACGTGATATACCTGCCCTGACCGTGCTTTGCAGACCAGGTATCAGTGGTCAGATGGACCCTTGCCCCAACACTGTGTGCAAGAGATGCCATGACTTCCTTTTCCACAAAAGAATACAGGTTGGGAATTGCCTTTTGTGAAAAGAAATTTCGGCCGGGTACCTTCCACTGCGGTGTCCCAATAGCTACAAATTTTTGAAGGCCTCAGACTCCACCAGTTTGTATGGTAAAAGCTGGCGGGCTAAGAGTTCCGACAAGCCAGCTGTCAGACGCCGGGCAAGGGGGTGACTCTGTGACATTGGCTTCTTACGCTCAAACATTTCCTTGACAGACACCTGACTGTGGGCAGATGAGCAGGAATTGCTGAAGGTGAGAGGCGGAGTGGCGGATGGTTGAGAGAGGGCAAGTAGGACAGCAGTGGTTGACGTGGCTGAAGATGCTGGACCAGGAGGAGGATGGCGGCTTTGTGCTGCTTGTACTCATGTGTTGATCCCATAGGCATTTGTGATTTGAAATCATGTGCCTTCGCAAAGCAGTTGTACCTAGGTGGGTGTTGGACTTCCCACGACTCAGTTTCTTTTGGCACAGGTTGCAAATGGCATCGCTGTTGTCAGAGGCAGACACACAAAAAAAATGCCACATTGCTGAGCTTTGCAATGACGCCATTCTGGTGGTGGCAACAGCATGCGTTGATTGGCGTGCTGTCTGGCTGACCCCGGGTGCCGATGCATGCTGTCTGACTGTGCCACTAGCTCCTTGCGACGACCTCCCCCTGCTTCCAACTCCTCTCCTCCTCCTCTCTGTCTCCCCATCTGAACTATCCCCCTGTTCTTCTTCTCTTCCAGCGGGCACCCACGTGACATCCACGGACACATCGTCATAATTAACCGCTTCACTTGATTCTCACAACTCAGCAAAGGAAGCGGCAGCGAGTACAACATCATCATCATCACACCGTGTGCCCATGTGTGTAATGCTACCTGACTGAGACATATCCCTGTTATCTACATCCTTTGGCAATAATGGTTGCGCATCACTCATTTCTTCCAACTGATGTGTAAATAACTCCTCTGACAGATCAAGTGAAGCAGCTGTGGTGCTAGTGTTGGCGGCAGGCGGGCAAGTGGTAACTTGAGAGGTGCCCGAAGCTGAGCTGGAGATGGATGGTGCGTCAAGGTTCCGAGCGGAAGCTGTAGAAGATTGGGTGTCCTGTGTTAGCCAGTCAACTATGTCCTCAGAACTTTTTGAGTTCAGGGTACGTGGCCTCTGAACACTGGGCATTATTCTTGGGCCAAAGGGAATCACAGCACCACGACCACGACGGCCCCTGCGGGGTGGCGCCGCCTCTGCCTGTCATTTTTTTTAGATTAGTTGTACTATGCGTGCAAGCTACTGTGACACCAGATATGAGTGCACTGACAGTAGTTGGCACAGTACACACTGTAGGACTAACACACACGCTTGCAGGCAACTAACTGCAATTATATTACAGTCAAAAAAGTTTTTGTTTTTTTTAATGCAAGCTACTGTGACACCAGATATGAGTGGTGGCACTGGGTAAGTGGGCACAGTATACGCTGTGTGCCTAACACACACACTGGCAGGCAACTGCAATTACATTACAGAGGGGAAAAAATAAAAGCAGACTGATGTACTAGCCCTAAAAAGGGCTTTTTGGGGTGCTGTCAGGACGATGTCCTTACAGAAGAGATCAGATGAGTCTTTCAGCACTGGAGTGGACACTGAATACACTGGCCTAGCTATCGATTTCCCTATTAAATCAGCAGCAGCTACACTGTCCCTCCTCTCTCTAAGACTGCAGCTTCCGAATGAATCTAAAATGGATGCTGTCCAGGAGGGTATGCTGCCGATTGGCTGGAATGTGTCTGCTGACTGTGAGGTACAGGGTCAAAGTTTGCTCAATGATGACGAATAGGGGGCGGACCGAACATCGCATATGTTCGCCCGCTGCAGCGAACGCGAACAAGCTATGTTTGCCGGCGAATAGTTTGGGACATCTCTATTGAGAGAGAGGAACCGGGATAATTGGCTTTTGGGCCAACAAATCCCGAATCCCCCCTTCCAATTTTTTCTGTAGCACAGCGATCTTTGGATGGGGGTTATTCTTAATAAATTTGGGGGAGGAGGAAGGCAAAGGGTAATATTTTAACCTTTTGAAATGATGTTTAACACCCAGGGATTTATTGTGATATCTTCCCATTCCTTTAAGAACAGCTTCAGTCTTCCTCCTACGGTACCTCTCTGGCATCATTGTTTAGTAGAATCTGTATTTCTTGGGGTAAATAAAAAACCTCTGTTACCACTTTTTTGATTTTTCCCTTTTGACCAAGGAGTGTCCCTAGAGGTTCTCTTGGCCTGGAAAAAACTCCCTTTTTTATTCCTACGAAAGGGAAATTTCCTTTTGTCTGACAGGAAATCAACTGCTTTCACTAGTAGGGGAAAGGAGTCTTTTAAAGTATCATAAGAGGCTCCTTCTTTCAGGAGAACCTCTAACTGTAACAGCCACAGTTTTAAAGACCTTGATATGGATGTGGCTGCCAGATTAGGCTTAAATAGTGCTGTGCTAGCCTCCCAGACTTTTTTAAGAACCTGATCAGTTTTTTTTGTCCATGGGGTCCTTTAAAGTCCCCATATCTTCAAATGGGAGAGCATTAGCCCCTTTAACTAGTTTGGATAGAGATACATCCACTTTGGGGCAAGTTGTTAATAGGGCCTCGTCTTCTTCACAGAATGGGAGGGGACGTTTCATCGTTTTTGGAATAAATAGTTTTTTATCTGGGGATTTCCATTCTTTTTAATTAGTTCCATCATGTTTTTATGGACCGGAAACACCCTCTTTTTTCTTTGTTCTAGGCTGCTATACATTTGGTCCTGGACAGACCTCTGCACTTTTTTGTCTGAGAGCCCCATTGTAGCCCTAATGGCTTTTACTAACTCCTTTGTGTCCTCAGAGGAAAAAAGGAAGTTTTTATACTCTGAATCAGACCCGGAAGAGATCTCGGAATCTTCATCCTCCGAATCCGACTCAAGCTCGTCAGTCAGAGGATGATGACCCGGAGATACTCAATTTAGGATCTCTGTGTTTAGAGCTAGATGTTCCAGGAGTAACTATCGGACTTTCTGCCGTAGCAGATCTAATTTCTTCCCGTATTACATCTCGTAGCTCCTGTCTAATTGACGGGACTAAGTCCTTCACCATATTAGAGGTACATTTGTTGCTACGTTTTTTGTTATAAGTGTCGGGCAATCTAGCTGAACACATAACACATTTTTTTTTATTTTTGGACGAGAAAGAGAGAGAATGAATGAGAATACTGGGTTAGCAAAGTAATATAACCAGCACTCACCCATCCCCCAGGACCTTAACTTACAATAGAGGGTCCCTGAGAGGTTTCCATCTGGCCAGGTTGCTCAGACATGTTTACAACAACCCTCTTTCTGCAAAACCCATCTTAAATACTCTCACCTGCAGACCTCAGATCAGTGGGCGACTTCCGCCATGATCAGCGAGCCGATTTGCGGCTCCGCCCCCTCCTCATGCGTTCCACAGAGCGGAAGTTCCCGTTGAAACGTACGTGAACCGCATAGGACTTCCGGTGGCGTTCATCGCGAGAGCCGAAACTATCGGATCGCGATGAGGAGCTTCCAAACAGACAGGAGGGACTCCCTGAGTGTCCGGTCGCACATGGACCTCCGTGCCCGACACGTGCAGCGGGAGGTAAGGAGCGGTAATCTCGCCATCTTCACAACACCTCAATACCCAACTAGGGCACGGGTGCTGTCGCTCCCTCATGCATAATAAGGCATTTCTTTCTTCTTACCGCTCTGCCGCCTGAAACAGAACGGGCTCATAGCATGTGCCATGAGGATGATCCTTCTCCTACCTGGAGGGACAGGAAGACACTGAGGAAGAGCTGAAGGAGGGTCTAATTTAGACTTCCTGTCCCTACCTGGTTGGAGGCGGGTCATCTCTCATGGTATGCCGTCATGGAGGATGAAAGGGAAAGAAATAATGTTTTAGTGTCTCCATAGTCTGAGAGCCATAGCTTTTTTATTTAGGGGCTCATATTTTGCAGGATGAGGTGACGGTTTGATTAGTACTATTTTAGGAGGCATACGTCCTTTCAATCGCTTGGTGTTGCACTTTTTGTGATAGTAGGTGACCCAAAAATGTCATTTTTGGCACTGTTATTATGATTTTTTTTACCGTGTTCATCTGAGAGGTTAGGTCATGTGATATTTTTATAGAGCTGGTCGTTACGGACGTGGCAATTCCAAACATGTTTAGGGTATTTTATATTCTTAATTTTTACTGAATTAGAAAAGTGCATATATGGGAAAATGTTAGATTATTTTTAAACATTTTTGGCTCAGACCCACTTGGTTCTTGAAGATCCATTGGGTCTGATGCCTCTATAATACACTGCAGTACACTGTATAGTGTACTGCAGTGTATTTTCTATTACACTTTAGCAGGAGACAGATGAGGCTTAGAAATACCATGGCAAGCCGGATGCCTGTGAAGGCGTCCGGTTGCCATGGTAACCATCGGGGCTGACACAGCAGCTCAGCGCCCGATGGGAGGGGAGCTCCCTCCCTGCCCCTTCCATACAGCGGTCCCTATGGACCGCGGGACGGAAGGGGTTAACTGACATCAGTGCCAGCATGGGGTTCCACTCGTCCTGAAATTTAACCACCTCAGCTCTCCTAGCTTAAACCCCCTTAATGACCTCACCACTTTTTACAATTCTGCACTACACTACTTTCACGGTTTATTGCTCGGTCATACAACTTACCACCCAAATGAATTTTACCTCCTTTTCTTCTCACTAATAGAGCTTTCATTTGGTGGTATTTCATTGCTGCTGTCATTTTAACTTTTTTTGTTATTAATCGAAATTGACCAAAATTTTTGCAAAAAAAAAGAAAGAAATTTTTCACTTTCAGTTGTAAAATTTTTCAAATAAAACTACATTTCTATATAAATTTTTCTCTAAATGTATTGTTCTACATGTCTTTGATAAAAAAAAATGCAATAAGTGTATATTTATTGGTTTGCGCAAAAGTTATAGCTTTTACAAACTATGGTGCAAAAATGTGAATTTCCGCATTTTCAAGCAGCTCAGACTTTCTGAGCACCTGTCATGTTTCCTGAGGTTCTACAATGCCCAGACAGTAGAAACACCCCACAAATGACCCCATTTCGGAAAGTAGACACCCGAAGGTATTCGCTGATGGGCATAGTGAGTTCATAGAAGTTTTGATTTTTTGTCACAAGTTAGCGGAAAAAGTGTTTTTTTTTTTAAAGTCTCATATTCCGCTAACTTGTGACAAAAAATAAAAACTTCCATGAACTCACTATTCCCATCACGAAATACCTTGGGGTGTCTTCTTTCCAAAATTGGGTCACTTGTAGGGTATTTATACTGCCCTGGCATTTTAGGGGCCCTAAAGCGTGAGAAGAAGTCTGGAATCCAAATGCGTAAAAAATGCCCTGTGAAATCCTAAAGGTGCTCTTTTGAATTTGGGCCCCTTTGCGCACCTAGGCTGCAAAAAAGTGTCACACATGTGGTATCGCCGTACTCAGAAGAAGTAGGGCAATGTGTTTTGGGGTGTATTCTTACATATACCCATGCTGGGTGAGAGAAATCTCTGTAAACGTCAACTTTTCCCATTTTTTTTATACAAAGTTGTCATTTTAGAGAGATATTTCTCTCACCCAGCATGGGTATATGTAAAAAGACACCCCAAAACACATTGCCCAACTTCTCCCGAGTATGGCGATACCACATGTGTGACATTTTTTTGCAGCCTAGGTGCGCAAAGGGGCCCAAATTCTAAAGAGCACCTTTTAGGAGGGCATTTTTAGACATTTGGATTCCAGACTTCTTCTCACGCTTTAGGGCCCCTAAAATGCCAGGGCAGTATAAATACCCCACATTTGACCCCATTTTAGAAAGAAGACACCCCAAGGTATTCCGTGAGGGGCATGGCGAGTTCATAGAAGATTTATTTTTTTGGCACAAGTTAGCGGAAATTTTTTTTTTTTAGTTTTTTCTCACAAAGTTTTCTCACAAAATCATTGCCTGAATTTATTTATTTTTTTATAAAAAATGTTTGCCAAAGCATATGAACACCGCCCCTCAGCTCATAAGCCTCGGCAAACGTATCTTTACTGTAGAGGAGAAATCTAGTCTTGCAGAGCCGCATACACAGACTTTTGTGTAATCTGACAGCAGCGCAATGCTTCTGTCAGAATGCACATCAGTGCTGCAGCTGGTTCATCGGTTGGTCCACCTAGAAGGTAAAAAAAAAAAAAAAAAAAAAAAAAAAAAAAACAGGCCGCAACGCAATAAATTTTATTAACATTAACTTTTATAAAACTTTATTGAACTTTTGGAACAGAACATTAACTTTTTTGCTTACCGGTGATTTTTTTTTTTTTTTTACCTTTATAGGACAAACCTCTCCTTCCCCATGGGACAATGTGCAAAGTGCAAATCACCCAGAGATGTGGCGAAGTACATTATGCACTTTGTCCCAGGTGAAAGGAGAGGTTTGCAGCAGCTCTGTGTGAAAGGGTCCTAAGACCCCTGTGTGCCTGTCCTGTGTCACGCAATCCCTATGCTAATAGTGTACCTGTGTGTGGTACTTCCAGAAACACTCCCCTAAGCATAGGGCAGGGTGGTCAGGGCAGTCAGGACAGAAATAGCGGGTGTCACGCCTTATTTCACTCCTGCTACAGACACAACATTTTTTTCGGGGTGGCGCTTGGTTTGAGGTACCAGCAACGACATTGGGGAAATGTCGCTCATGTAGACGGCTCACTACACTGGTGGTTGATGGCCACGGAACCTCCTGGATACAGGAGGTTCTCGATGATCTCTTCCTGAAATTTGAGGAAGGATCTTGTTCTCCCAGCCTTACTGTAGAGAACAAAACTATTATAGACAGCCAATTGAATTAAATATACAGACACCTTCTTATTCCTGTGTCTGGTCCTGCGGGAAGTAAATAAGGAGCCAACATCTGGTCATTGAAGTCCACCCTCCCATGAGCAAATTATAGTTGTGGACACAGAGGGGCTTTTCAATTACTGCCAGTTGCTCGTTCAATTTCGATTATCGTGTCTGCGTGAATGGAGGAGAGCATGTAAACGTCACGCTTGTCTCTCCATTTCACCGCGAGCAGTTCTTCGTTACACAAGGCAGCCCTCTCCCCCCTTGCAAGACGGGTTGGTAACGAGCCGTTGGGGGAAGCCCCGCGACTAGGTCGCGCGGTGCCACAGCAGCCAATCTGTTCTAAAATAAATGCCTGAAGAGGGGCACACATGTGTAGAAATTGTCCACATAAAGATAGTACCCCCTTGCCAAATAAGGGTGACACACCAAGTCCCAGACTGTCTTCCCACTGCTCCCCAGGTAGTCAGGGCAAACGACCGGCTCCAGTCTGATCTTTACCCTCATAGACTCGAAAGTTTGTGCGTATAGCCTGTGGACCTTTCACAGAGCTTATACAATTTGACCCCATACCGGGCGCGCTTGCTGGGATGTATTGTTGGAAGCCAAGGCGCCCGTAAAATGTATCAGGGACTCGTCTATGCAGATGTTTTGCTCAGGGGTATACAAATCTGCAAATTTGGTGTTAAAGTGGTCTATGAGGGGCCCGAATTTTGTGGAGCCGGTCAAAAGCTGGGTGGCATCTGGATGAGAGGTGCTGTTGTCACTAAAGTGCAGGAAACGCAGGATGGTCTCAAATCGTGTCCTGGACATGGCAGCAGAGAACATGGGCATGTGATGAATTGGGTTCGTGGACCATATGACCGCAATTCATGCTTTTTTGTCAGCCCATGTTGAGGAAAGGCCCCAGAAAAGTTTTAAATTCGGAAACTTGGATGGGTTTTCCACCGAAAAGACTGGGCAATAAAAGCTTCCCGGGTTGGCGGCTATAAATTGAATGGCATACCGATTGTTTCTGCCACGTCTAAGTCCAAGAGCCCTGCAGTCAAGAACAGCTCAAAAAAAAACAGTGCTGATCAGATCTGAGCTGTCTCAACCCAGACTCCAGACTGGGTGGTGAAAGGGGGAACTACTGGTGCGGCTGAAGTTGGGGGCTGCCAATCAGGGTTTGCCAGCACCTCAGGGACTGTCTGTGCAGTGGCTGCGACGGGGGAACTAATGCACGTGCCACCGTACCAGCTTCAAATGCCCTTCTGTGCGCGCCACTTCATCACCATGTTCTACGGCAGTGCTGGTACTAAGTCCAGGATGGGCTGCGCTGCTGGTGGTATGCCTCACCATGGAATCTGACAGCACCAGCCCCACTCTGCTGCCCTTGAAGCGCATCCTGCGCAACCTGTGGTCTAGCAACACGGGGCCGGGTACGCCTGGTGGTATAGGGACCTCAACCTCATCGTCCGAACTTTGGGTCAGACTGCCACTGCTTTCTACAGGTTCGTATTCTGACCCGCTGGATTCGTCAATGAGGGTTCCCAGTCCTCATCCGACTGGTCAGAAGCCTGTAGCCTCTTCAGAAGAATACCCCTTACTTGCCATTTGTTCAACTAAATTTAGGGGGTATTCCCCGAGACTAAAATTTTTTTTTTATTTTGTCACTGCGACGGGGCGGGGCGTGGTGAACGCACGTGTGGGCGACTGATCGGGCAAAAACTACTGCGTTTTGGGGTGGAGGGGTGAGCTAAGGTGACACTAATACTATTATAGATCTGACTGTGAGCAGTTCTGATCACTTACAGATACTATTATAAGTTCCAATGCTGATTAGCGATACGCTAATCAGCGAATCAGTGACTGCAGTGGGCTGGGCGCTAACTACCTACCAAAGGGGCCTAAACTAACCTAAAACCTAAGGCTGGGTTCACACGAGTGGATGCCGTGCGTGGCATCCGCTCCGTGAAAGAGTGCCAAGACCCGATGCAGACTGCAGAGGCACGGAGCATTAACATGACTGATAATGCTCCGTGCCTCTGTGTGACCTCTTTACTACGAAAATCACTATGAGATAAAGTTGTCACTGTGATTTCGTAGTAAAGAGGTCACAGAGAGGCACGGAGCATTATCAATCATGTTAATGCTCCGTGCCTCTGCAGTCTGCATCGCGTCTTGGCTGTCATTCACGAGCGGATGTCACGCACGGCATCCGCTCGTGTGAACCCAGCCTAACAGTCATTACTGGTGAAAAAAAAGTTTACACTGATCACTTTTTTCCCTTTCACTAGTGATTGACAGGGGTGATCAAGGGGTTAATTGGGGTGATTGGGGGTGATCTGGGGCTAAATGTATAGTATTTTGTGTACTTACAGCAGTGCTTCTCAAATAGTGGGGCGCGAGGCTCCGTAAAGGGGGGGGGGGGGGGGGGCGCGAGGCTCCGTAAGGGGGCTCGTTCGACCTCGGCAAACACTGTCATATTGGATGTCCAGATCGGATTATCTGGCTCACTCGCAACCGGCGTCCCACACAGCGTCTGTTGCCTAGCAACTCTACGGCTGGAGAGAGGGAGCAGCGTGGCGCGATCACTGGAGATTGTCCCAGCCAGCCCCAGTAGCAGCCCGACGCGGAGGACCACGTGACCGCCAACGCACGTGACACATGCAGAGGACCCATGGAGACATACAGGAATCAATACGCCGGTTCCTAGTGCCACTCACAGAGGAGAAAGAGCAGGACGCCAGCATGTCATCAAGGCAGAGTCGCAAAGATACATCCGCAGCATCACCAGGTGGGAAAACAAGAGCTGAAGCACAGAAAGAACATAAAGAGCAGGGGTCAAGGAGAGGAGGTAGGACAAACACAAAATCTGATAATAAAACTGAAAAGGGGAAAAGAAATAGTAACCAGGGGATGGAGGAGGAAAAAGTATACGAACTAGAAGGCAGTACCCTGATGATGCTCTATCCTGATTGGCCAAACCCGCCCGTGTGACTTTTAGACCCAGAAATCTGTCCTCTGTACAGAAAAACGCCTGAAAGAAAGGAGTTGAACACACATAAAAGGGGACCAACCGCCGATTCAGCCAAAAAAGGTCAGTGTTCTGATGAAAAAGCTTTTATTATGCTTGAAACGCGTCAACGCGACCTGTAGGGGCCATTCATTCATCTATGCCTTATTGCCATTGCTCCACAACTGATGTAAGTGTGGCTCATTTTTATGCTTTTAATCTTTGTATTTTACAAACTTCTTTTTTTATTCTCTTATACGTTAATAAGGATACAGTGTTATGCAGAGGTGTACTTATTACAATTTTATAGACAAATGATACTATTTACAGTCGCGCGGGGGGCGCAAAATGTTCTCTTCTTCCTAGGGGGGGGCATGACAGAAAATAATTGAGAAGCACTGACTTACAGTGATGTGTGCTCTCTGCTGGAACCAACCGACGAAAAGGAACCAGCAGAGAGCACAGAAGCCATTTAAACACATTATATTTATAAATATAATGTGTTATATGGCTTCTGATTCGATTTTTTAAAAGTCACCAACCTGCCAGCGATGATCATTGGCTGGCAGGCTGGTGACGAACTTCTCCTCTAACTTTTCCCGGCACGCACTGCGCATGCGCGGGCTGGCTATGCTCGAAATCTCGCGTCTCGCGAGAGGACGCATCGGCGCGTCCAGGAGGAATAACAATCCTGCGTTCGGCGGTCCTGAGGAGGTTAAAGGGAGGGGTGTCGGCACAGTTATACACAGCAGCGCAGCCCCGATCTCACCACTCACTGAGGAGATCAGGGCTGCGCTGCTGAACGCTGCGAATCGAACACAAAGCCCGGACAGTTCCACTCCTCCTCCCCTGATTTCAACCATTCTCTCCCCCTACGGCTGTGCTGCATACAGAGCAATGCGCGGCTCTGTATCAGACGTGCGCGCTCTCGTGCGAATGACAGGCTGCCTGGGTGAAAAGTAAGTGCGGTCTGCGCAAGTGTGGCCCATAGATGCGGCCGTGGAGCGGTAGCCATAGCTATGGGTTGTCAAGTGTAAACAATAGGGTAGGAGGGAAGGCAATTTATCTTTAAGGGTGCATTATAAATAATAGAAGCCATTTAGAAAAATGAAGTATGGCACCAGTGTAAACATTTGAAACATGATCATCAAGATGGGAATACCCCTTTAACCTGTTCTGGACATAGGACGTACCTGTACGCCCTGAGTAGTTCCGATCACCGCCGCACGGTAGGCGGTGATCGGAACTGGGTGCCTGCTCAAATTATTGAGCAGGCACCCTGGGATAATGCACCGGGGTTCCTGTGTCTAGCGATGATGTGTCTAGCGATGATGATGAGCCCCCAAGGCGGCAAGGGGACCGCCATGCTAGGGACCCTGTGGTCCAAACTAGTACGAGCAGCTCTGGGGCTCGTACTAGTTTACCGGCCCACCAGTTAAGTCCACCGGAGACCCCTACCGGTGAACTCGTCTGGTGTACCCCAGAGCATTTTCAGCCCGCGATTCCCGATTTTGTAGGCCAACCAGGAATCCAGATTTCCACAGTGGGCTTCACTGAATACGACTACTTTGTAAACCTGATGGTGGAGCAGAAGAACCTGTACGCCCAACAGTTCGTTGCTCAACACCCGGGCTCCTTTTTGGCTAGGGCCGGTGGCTGGACTCCAGTCAGTGCAGCCGAGATGAGGACATTTTGGGGCCTCGTGCTGCACATGGGCCTAGTCAAAAAACCTAGTGTCAGGCATTACTGGAGTGGGGACGTCCTCTACCAGACCCCACTTTACAGTATGGCCATGACACTTGTGTGGGACCTTATGCACCCACTGCTAGATAAGGGTTACCACCTGTACGTGGATAACTTTTATACTAGTATCCCCTTGTTCCAGTCCCTCGCCGCCAGATCCACGTCCGCTTGTGGGACTGTGTGGAAAAATCAACGCGGCCTCCCTACCCACCCCCTCCAGGTACCTATCCCCAGGGGTTCGACCCATGCCCTTACGAGTGGAAACCTGTTGCTGGTCAGATATAAGGACAAGAGAGATGTCCTTGTACTGTACACAATTCATGGTAACGGCATCACCCCAGTCCCTGTGCGAGGAGGTACCCGCGGCAAAAGGTCCTCAAGCCCGATTGTATCGTCGACTACAATCGGTATATGGGAGGAGATGATCTCTCTGATCAAGTCCTCAAGCCATATAATGCCATGCGCAAAACCCGGGCATGGTACATAAAAGTTGCGGTCTACTTGGTACAGGTTGCCTTGTAAACTCTTTTGTGTTGTCCCGGAGTGCTGGCAACACAGGGACATTCCTTCAGTTCTATGAGGCAGTCCTCACGGACCTGATCTTTTCTGACCGGGAAAGAGCAGGCCGGAGTACCTCGGGAACTGGAGGCGCCCGGATCGTCCCAGGCCAACACTTTCCAGGTGTGGCCCCCTATATTGGAAAAGTGCAGAGTGTGTCACAGGAGGGGGATACGGAAGCACACCACTACTCAGTGTGACACGTGCCCCGATCATCCGGGCCTCTGCACTGACTGTTGCTTCAGGGAGTACCACACCTCCATGTAGTACTAAATTTATATTCCCCTTCCCCAATTTAGCAACTGACAATCGGATAAAGAAAAACTATGGTTCTCAGACTTATTAGGTATCGCCACATCCAGATGAAAACAACAATTTTTTGGCATAGAATTGTAATAGCAAGCAATAAAAAAGTCATATGCCCCCCAAAATAGTGCCAAAAAAAACGTCCTCTCATCCCGCAAAAAATGAGCCCCTACCGAAGATAATCGGCTAAAAACAAAAACTAACAGACTATGGAGATACTAAAATGTTTTGTTTATAAAAAGATAATATAGTTTAAAACATAAATAAACAAATACAAAATAGACCTATTAAGAATCTGCTCTATAAAAATACCCCATGACCTAACCCCTCAGATGAACACGGTCAAAAAAATTAAATAAAAACTGTGCCAAAAAAGCAATTTTTGGGCAAATTTTCCGTTTTAATCCGTTTTTTTTCCAGTAACAAAGCAAGGGTTAACAGCCAAACAAAACTTAATATTTATTACCCTGATTCTGCAGTTTACAGAAACACCACATATGTTGTCGTAAACTGCTGTATGACCAAACGGCAGGGCGCAGAAGGAAAAGAACGCCGTATGGTTTTTGGAAGGCAGATTTTGACGGCCTTTTGCACCATGTCCCATTTGAAGCCCCCCTGATGCACTCCTAGAGTAGAAACTCCATAAAAGCGACCCCATCTAAGAAACTACGCCCCTCAAGGTATTCAAAACTGATTTTACAAACTTTATTAACCCTTTAGGTGTTCCTCAACAGTTTATGACAAATGGAGATGAAATTTCAGAATTTATATTTTTGGTAACCTTGCTTCACAAAAATGTAATATAGATAAACCAAAAATCATATGTACCCTAAAAATAGTCCCAACAAAACTGTCACCTTATCCCGTACTTTCAAAATGGGGTTACTTTTATGGAGTTTCTACTCTAGGGGTGCATCAAATGGAACATGGTGTAAATAAACCAGTCCAGCAAAATCTGCCTTTCAAAAACCACACGGCGCACCTTTCCCTCTACGCCCTACTGTGTGCCCGAACAGTAGTTTACGGACACATATGGGGTGTTTCTGCAAACTACAGAATCGGGGCAATAAATATAGCATTTTGGTTGGCTGTTAACCCTTGCTTTGTTACTGGGAAAAAATGGATTAAAATGGAAAATTTGCCAAAAATTTGATAATTTCAATTTTTAGCTCCATTTGCCAATAACTCTTGTGCAACACCTAAAGGGTTAACAAAGTTTGTAAAATCAGTTTTGGATACCTTGAGGGGTGTAGTTTTTAGAATGGGTGGTTTCTATTATGTAAGCCTCACAAAGTGACTTCAGACCTGAACTGGTCCCTAAAAATTTGGTTTTTGAAAATTTCTGAAAAATTTAAAGATTTGCTTCTAAACGTCTAAGCTTTGTAACGTCCCCAAAAACTAAAATATCATTTCCAAAATGATCCAAACATGAAGTAGACATATGGGGAATGTAAAGTAATAACTATTTTTGTAGGTATTACTATGTATTATAGAAGTAGAGAAATTGACTCTTGGAAATTTGCAAATTTTCCCAAAATTTGGGTAAATTTGGTATTTTTTATAAACTTCATTTTACCAGTGTCATGAAGTACAATATGTGACGAAAAAACTATCTCAGAATGGTCTGGATAAGTAAAAGCGTTTTAAAGTTATCACCACATAAAGTAACACTGGTCAGATTTGCAAAAAATGGCCTGGTCCTTAAGGTGAAAATGAGCCCGGTCCATAATGGGTTAAATTGATATTATGATTTTTGTACTATTTATATATGGATTAAAAAAGTAATTTGTATTTTTAAATATGGTCACAGTTTAAGTGCTACTTGTACTTGTTTGAGTAATTTTCTATGCATGGATACCATATACATCAACCAGCCATTACATTAAAACCAGGTCTGCCTATAGTTGATCACTTACAACTGTGGAAAAACAAAGCTCACATGACATAGAGACAGTTTTCACGTCCAAGAGGATTAACAATCTAACATTTTTTTTTATTGTGTTCCAGGGACATTAAAGGTACTAAACTAGACAGTCCAGTTACAGCTCTATTGTATAGGCTCAGACATCAACTATGCCAATCTCTGTTTGTGTTTGCCATTACTCTTGCAGTAGACATAAAGCTGCCCACGTCTTTTCACAATGTAACAGTCTTTGCAGCGCTTCTTCAGGACACCTTTAGTTTTCAGCCCAGACGTCTGTTGCACTGGTAGCAGGTAATTACCAGGCAGAAGAAACGTACTTCTGAAGTAAATTATATTCTTTGGATTGCAGTATCGAGTACATGTGTTGAAGACCATGGACATGAAAGAAAAATGTACACTGCTCTTGCCAACAAGTTTCTGAGGATTCAACAAAGAGTACAAAGCTCTCCTAAGAAGCAATGCCATAGTCAGACCTGCAAAAATAAATCATGTATTAAGATTGTCAACTTTAATATGTGAGATAATTTAGAGACCCTGCAATCAAAACCTAGTATCTGACCATACATGACAACTGTATATTCTACATAATTACATTCACATTCTGCGTTTTCATGCAGAGAGCTGTAACAGTCTAAAATAAGGTCCACTCTCCTTAGATGAACCAGAACCGATGACTTATGGGCTGGCTCCATCTCAGGAAAGGGAGAACAGAACTGAGGCAGCAAGAGAAGAATGTAGGGTACCAGGTATAAATGCTAACTATATACATGTGACATGTCATATTTTAGGTACTGTATGGACCGGAGAGTCACTAATCTTCAAAAGCAAGATCAACATATTAAAGCAAACAAATACAACTGAGGACTATTCTAAACCTATTTTATTAGAATTATTTCTTAAAGGGGTTGGTACATCTAAGACACTGATAGCATATCCTAGTGAAGCCATTAATGTCAGATCCCACTCCTATCTCCAGAACGAGGGCCTCCAAAGGGAAAGGCAGCACACCCGCATGCTCTCCATTTATCGCTATGGAAGTTCTGAAGAGAGCCAAGAGAGCACGATCGGCTGCTTTTGAAAGTCCCATAGCGGTAAAGAGGGTGGCTGCACATGTAGGAATGCACTCTGTTCACTTCGGGGACCCCGCTCTGGATACAGGAGCAAGTCGCAGAGGTGGGACCTGCACCTATCTGACATAGCGATGTGCCATCAATGTCTGAGATGGGAATACACCTTTAAAGCTGGTTCCTAAAAGCTGATAAAATGTTGATCATACTGCCTAATCTGTGTGGCTACATCAATCTACCCCAGTTAGGCTCTGTTTATGAACCAACCGCATTTTGCAGGTCTCAAGTTTATTTATTTTTTCAATAAATAAGAAAAATGTTAAGCTATCATTTTATGAAAATGAAAAAATGAGAACTCTTAGGCCCAGATGTACTAATCCCATAGACAGTGTAAACTTAGGCTGTCAAGTCAGGGATCCGCCTGGATGATGAATGTGGTGCAAGGAGTTAGACATTTGTCTAACTCTATAGCCTCTGTTGGTTAGGTTAGCTTACTTTACGATGGATTTTTATGGCCGAATTGTGGTGAATTTTAGACCACACAGCCTTTGCAACAAAGATCTTCCCCCTTGTCGACCAAGATCCATATTGGAATATCAATCTTTTGCCATGCACACCACACTTTCCTTTGGCACCTGCTGCTCCAGTGCTCTGATCCTGAAGTGTGTGGTCCAGGAAGACATAAAGTGACTGTGGTCAGTTACTGCAGATGGACATGATACAGGCAGGAAGTGGCCGTCAGTCACATGACTATAGAGGACATATAATTACAGCAGACCCTTACTAAGTGTAGTCACTATTTTTATATTTTTCTCGAAACAAACTTTATATGCACATAACAGATATAACACAAAACTTTGACGCCCGTGTGACTCGACCCAGATAAGCCATTACACATCCGCTTGCTGTAATTCTCACCCCCAAGCCGGACTCACCACTGAATACACCGACCTCAACACTCCGGACCGCTCCACGCATGCGCACTTCTCAACCTCAGCTGTCACTAACACGTCGGAGAAGGGGTGTGTGTTGATGACACACACGTAACTCACTCTCTCATTGGTTCGTAAGATCTCTAAACTCGGAGATACTTGTACTTCTTTACACATTACTTCCGGAGTCCAAGTCACTTTAAGGCGGCGCTAACTGGGAAAAGTGGAGGTCACTGTTGACATGGCGGCCTCCTGGTTGGTGCTGGGACGTGGTATCGTAAGGAGTTACCGGAGCTCTTTTTTTGTTCCACGGTCCTTGGCATGTGTAGCCGTACATACTGGGAGACAGCTCAGCGCCGCTGTGTCGAGTACTGGGGAGAAGGTCACCCACAGCGGACAGGTCATTGTATTTTCCATCTCACTAACACTTCTATACATCCAGAATGATGTTCTGAATGCATAAAACTAACACTGACAGCGCCTCTGCTACATCAGCACTGTTTCTTCCACAGCCTGAGGCCCCTTTTGCTATCAAAAGCCATGTGCACTTTTGCAATACCTTTGCAAAATATCGTGATTGACTGTATCTTACCATCATTTTGTATACGATTATAAGGGTGCATTCTCCCAACCTTATGTATTTTGTGATCTGCAAAAAATACGGATGATGTCTGTGTGACATCGGTGTTGCATTCGGTTTCATTGCAGATCCATTGTAACAATACCTACCTGTCCTTGTCCCCAAAATAGACAAGAATAGGGGGGCATACTAAAAGGAATGATAGAGTGGAATGCCCATAGACTTTAACAGGAAAGTGGAATGCCCATAGAGAATAATTGAAATGTAATATTTGAATTAGAGACAAAACCATTTGACATATCGAATAATTATTTAGCAGACATACTCTCCAAATTCAGTGGGATTATTTAATGTTCAGATTAAGTGGAATTATCACTGTTTTCTGCAGAATGACGAGGGTGCAATGATACAAAGGCATGCCTATAGACTATAATGGGAAGTAAAATATGAGTTTATTTACAGGTAAATCTGTGTTATGTAGGAAATTAACCTTTACTGCAATTGTTCCCTGGGTAGAGTAGCATATTGTAAAATGAAAATTACCTTGGATTATAACCGTTTTCTATAGAATGCAAAGGTGAATCACATAATGTAATGCCCATAGACTATAATGGGAGTCAAATTTTGATTTGGAGTCTGAACCATTTAACATATCAAGTAAATCTTTAGCAGGCTTACTCTTCAAGTTCAGTGGGATTATTTAAAATTGAAATTAAGTGGGATTATCATTGGTTTCTATGAAATGACAAGAGAAATGACACAATGGAATGCCCATAGACTATAATGGGAAGTAAACTACCGTATGAGCTCATTTCCAGGTAAATCTGTGTTATGTAGGAAATTAACCTCTACCGCAAGTGTTCCCTGGGTAGAGTAGCATATTGTAAAATGAAAATTACCTTGGATTATAACTGTTTTCTATAGAATGACTGAACACAACGTTAAATCTACAGCATCAAGTATGTGCGGGATACAGTACGTTTGAATACACCCTTAGGATAGGGTCACACTGAGCGCATACGCAGTGTATTTGAGGCTACGAGATATGTGCCGGACAGCGACACTGCGTATGTGCTAGGAGCAGACACACAGGGCTTTCCCTCCGCGACCCTGTGTGTGCAGTAAGGTTCAGAGGCAGGCTGAGCGCACTGACGTGCGGGGCCACCTCCGAACCTCACTGCAGACACAGCGGAGAAAAGCCATGTGTGTCTGCTCCTAGCGCATACACAGCGTATTTTCTGCTGCCCGGAACATTTTTCGCAGCGTCCAATATGCTGCGTATGCGCTCAGTGTGACCCTACCCTTAATTTTTCAGAGGCTTCTTTTTTACAAATTAACGAAGCAATCTGTTTGGTTGCTATGGGCAACTGTCAGCTGTTCCTCTGTACAGATTTTGATAAATCTCCCCCTATGTTTTTAGTTTTATCAATTTGTTGTAACATTGTTCTTCGTTTGTTTACCCTTTTCTCTGACAATTTACTTTGCTACTTCATACACTCCCCTATGGCACTGCCATTGTTTACCACTGCGTTCTTTTTTGTCTCAGAGTCTCATGTTTTTTCTGCTGGGTCAGAAATGTCTGTTTATTTGTATACTTTTTATTTTGACCCCTCCCTACTTCCCAACCATCCCTTCTTAGCTTTTGCCTCCCTCCTATTTTTGATTCCTGTTCTACAAAAAAAAAAAACTTTCAATAAAAGTTCTGTTGAATGCAAAAAAAATTAAGGAAGGTGTTCAGGAATAATAAAAAAAAAAGAGCTTATGTCTTCCAAAAACAGCACCGCACCTGTCCTTAGGTTGTGGGTGGTATTCACTTGGCAGAACTGCAATACCACACACAACCTGAGGACAGGTGTGGTGCTGTTTTTGGAAGAAAACTGTAGTTTTTCTAATCCTGGATTACCCCTTTAAATAAGAAAAGTTTTAAATAAAATAAGTATTTACACATTCTCTATAAACTTGTCAGTTTTCATTCTCCGTAATACCAACATGCTATAGGAGTTTCTTCAGTCCCCCCCGTCCCCCCCCCCCCCTACATTTTACCATTTTACGAATGGGATTCCGCAGCACAGTGCACACTACAGAATTTCAGCGGTGAAGCTTTCCACTGAAATTTTTCTGTCGAAAGAATGAACATGTTCATTCTTTCAGCGGAATATTGAGCGGAATGCACTGCCAACTATAGGGAACGCAAATGGCTGCCCAAGCACCGACTAAATCAGTTGGGGCGGGACGCATTTGGAATTTCCAAACTGAATTTCTCCGCTTGGAAATTTTGTAGTGTGCATGGACCCGTAGTTGCCCCCATGTATCCTCCACCCCAAAATCACAGCCCATTTCTAGTCCTGGGCCTATATTTAGTAGGGGGGAGGAAAGCTGTTGTCTTTAGTTAAAAAATTCAATTTCCATTATTCTCTAGGGTTATTCCACTTCCCATTATACCCTTTGAATCTCCTTTCATCTCCACTTAATTATTTCCCACTGAACTTGGAGATTATGTCTGCTAAAGATTTATTTGATATGTTGAATGGTTCACACTCCAAATCACATTTTACTTCCCATTATACTGTATTGGCATTCCATTCTGTCATTCACATGTTATTGTATAAAAAACTGCTTTAATACCAGATAGTTTTAAATTAACAATGTGCTACTCTACCCAGGGAACACTTGTGGTAAAGGTTAATTTCCATTTCGTCCACCATGACGGCTCTATCATGAGATTGACCCCTTGACCTCTGTAGGGGCAGGAACAGAGAGTTTAAAAGGCCACCACCCACTCTCACCCTCAGTGTTTCCTGTCCCTACGGGGGCACCTCACAGAGAGTCCTCCTGGTGGAGGTGAAGACCTTTTTTTTTTTTTTTTTCTACTTTTTTTATTATTTTAAATACTTCAGGGATCTCTGTCCCTTCCCTCTGCCCTCCTGCGGTTGAGTCCAATGCTGGGCAGAGGATGACAATGGAGCTGCATCTCGTCCCTGTCAGCAGGGGCCTGTATCTCGTTGGGTCCCCCTTCCCTACATTGAGGAAGCTGACCGCGCGCCGCAGAGACTTGCTGCACGCCGACTCCCTGTAGAAAAGCGTCAGTGCTGCACTCGGCTACGGACCTGCAGAAGGCTGATGGGGGCGGAGCTTGGACCGGACATGCGCGCACTGCGATGACGTCAGACGCCGCTCTGGGCATTTACAGTCGTGGCAAAAAGTTTTGCGAATGACACAAATATTCGTTTTCACAAAGTTTGCTGCTAAACTGCTTTTAGATCTTTGTTTCAGTTGTTTCTGTGATGCAGTGAAATATAATTACACGCACTTCATACGTTTTCAAAGGCTTTTATCGACAATTACATGACATTTATGCAAAGAGTCACTATTTGCAGTGTTGGCCCTTCTTTTTCAGGACCTCTGCAATTTGACTGGGCATGCTCTCAATCAACTTCTGGGCCAATTCCTGACTGATAGCAACCCATTCTTTCATAATCACTTCTTGGAGTTTGTCAGAATTAGTTGGTTTTTGTTTGTCCACCCGCCTCTTGAAGATTGATCACAAGTTCTCAATGGGATTAAGATCTGGGGAGTTTCCAGGCCATGGACCCAAAATCTCAACGTTTTGGTCCCCGAGCCACTTAGTTATCACTTTTGCCTTATGGCACGGTGCTCCATCGTGCTGGAAAATGCATTGTTCTTCACCAAACTGTTGTTGGATTGTTGGAAGAAGTTGCTGTTGGAGGGTGTTTTGGTACCATTCTTTATTCATGGCTGTGTTTTTGGGCACAATTGTGAGTGAGCCCACTCCCTTGGATGAGAAGCAACCCCACACATGAATGGTCTCAGGATGCTTTACTGTTGGCATGACACAGGACTGATGGTAGCGCTCACCTTTTCTTCTCCGGACAAGCCTTTTTCCAGATGCCCCAAACAATCGGAAAGAGGCTTCATCGGAGAATATGACTTTGCCCCAGTCCTCAGCAGTCCATTCACCATACTTTCTGCAGAAGATCAATCTGTCCCTGATGTTTTTTTTGGAGGGAAGTGGCTTCTTTGCTGCCCTTCTTGACACCAGGCCGTCTTCCAAAAGTCTTTGCCTCACTGTGCGTGCAGATGCGCTCACACCTGCCTGCTGCCATTCCTGAGCAAGCTCTGCACTGGCAGCACTCCGATCCCGCAGCTGAATCCTCTTTAGGAGACGATCCTGGCGCTTGCTGGACTTTCTTGGACGCCCTGAAGCCTTCTTAACAAGAATTGAACCTCTTTCCTTGAAGTTCTTGATGATCCTATAAATTGTTGATTGAGGTGCAATCTTAGTAGCCACAATATCCTTGCCTGTGAAGCCATTTTTATGCAATGCAATAATGGCTGCTCGCGTTTCTTTGCAGGTCACCATGGTTAACAATGGAAGAACAATGATTTCAAGCATCGCCCTCCATTTAACATGTCAAGTCTGCCATTTTAACCCAATCAGCCTGACATAATGATCTCCAGCCTTGTGCTCGTCAACATTCTCACCTGAGTTAACAAGACGATTACTGAAATGATCTCAGCAGGTCCTTTAATGACAGCAATGAAATGCAGTGGAAAGGTTTTTGTGGATTAAGTTAATTTTCATGGCAAAGAAGGACTATGCAATTCATCTGATCACTCTTCATAACATTCTGGAGTATATGCAAATTGCTATTATAAAAAATTAAGCAGCAACTTTTCCAATTTCCAATATTTATGTAATTCTCAAAACTTTTGGCCACGACTGTAGAGTCGGCAGTCTGAAGATGTGGTGGAAAACGACTGGGCCTCCCTCTGAGTGTCTCCAAGCTCCAGATGTCTGTCCCTGACGCCCCTGCAGTCCAGATGGAATCTTCTGAAGCCCCCCTCGGCTACTCCAACCGGAGTAAAAAAGCCCAGAACTAAAACTAAAGTCCCTAGGTGTGCGACTTGTAGCAAGAGGCTTCCAGAAAATCACAAAAATAAACACTGCCAAGTTTGCATCATTGATCTTGTAAAGGAGGAGCAACCATCCATACTCATGGAAGTCAAATCCTTGATTCAGAGCAAAATAAAGTCCTCCCTGGCCTCTCTCAGATCTGTCCCTCCAACACCACCGGCAAAAAAAACTAAGGTGACTGTTCCATCCTCCTCTGACTCAGAGGACATGGACGAGGAGGCTTCCACCTCTAGACAGAACGTAGATATTGACGCTCTGTCTGAGGGAGAAATTGTGGAAGATAGTAAGAAATACTTCTCATCTGAGGACATGGAGGAATTATTGGGCGCTGTCAGAGCAACCATGGGCATTGAGGAGGTGAAAAAACCACGATCTGTCCAGGATGAAATGTTCGGGGGACTTAGAGCCCAAAAATAGTACACTGCTCAAAAAAATAAAGGGAACACAAAAATAACACATCCTAGATCTGAGTTAATTAAATATTCTTCTGAAATACTTTGTTCTTTACATAGTTAAATGTGCTGACAACAAAATCACACAAAAATTAAATAATGGAAATCAATTTTTCAACCCATGGAGGTCTGGATTTGGAGTCACACTCAAAATTAAAGTGGAAAAACACACTACAGGCTGACCCAACTTTGATGTAATGTCCTTAAAACAAGTCAAAATGAGGCTCAGTAGTGTGTGTGTGGCCTCCACGTGCCTGTATGACCTCCCTACAACGCCTGTGCATGCTCCTGATGAGGTGGCGGACGGTCTCCTGAGGGATCTCCTCCCAGACCTGGACTAAAGCATCTCCCAACTCCTGGACAGTCTGTGGTGCAACTTGACGTTGGTGGATAGAGCGAGACATGATGTCCCAGATGTGCTCAATTGGATTCAGGTCTGGGGAACGGGCGGGCCAGTCCATAGCATCAATGCCTTCGTCTTGCAGGAACTGCTGACACACTCCAGCCACATGAGGT
This sequence comes from Bufo bufo, assembly GCF_905171765.1. Classification (NCBI taxonomy): domain Eukaryota; kingdom Metazoa; phylum Chordata; class Amphibia; order Anura; family Bufonidae; genus Bufo; species Bufo bufo. Next base: position 289,969,556 of record NC_053393.1, read on the forward strand.
CTAGCATTGTCTTGCATTAGGAGGAACCCAGGGCCAACCGCACCAGCATATGGTCTCACAAGGGGTCTGAGGATCTCATCTCGGTACCTAATGGCAGTCAGGCTACCTCTGGCGAGCACATGGAGGGCTGTGCGGCCCTCCAAAGAAATGCCACCCCACACCATTACTGACCCAATGCCAAACCGGTCATGCTGGAGGATGTTGCAGGCAGCAGAACGTTCTCCACGGCGTCTCCAGACTCTGTCACGTCTGTCACATGTGCTCAGTGTGAACCTGCTTTCATCTGTGAAGAGCACAGGGCGCCAGTGGCGAATTTGCCAATCTTGGTGTTCTCTGGCAAATGCCAAACGTCCTGCACGGTGTTGGGCTGTAAGCACAACCCCCACCTGTGGACGTCGGGCCCTCATATCACCCTCATGGAGTCTGTTTCTGACCGTTTGAACAGACACATGCACATTTGTGGCCTGCTGGAGGTCATTTTGCAGGGCTCTGGCAGTGCTCCTCCTGTTCCTCCTTGCACAAAGGCGGAGGTAGCGGTCCTCCTGCTGGGTTGTTGCCCTCCTACGGCCTCCTCCACGTTTTCTGATGTACTGGCCTGTCTCCTGGTAGCGCCTCCATGCTCTGGACACTACGCTGACAGACACAGCAAACCTTCTTGCCACAGCTCGCATTGATGTGCCATCCTGGATAAGCTGCACTACCTGAGCCACTTGTGTGGGTTGTAGACTCCGTCTCATGCTACCACTAGAGTGAAAGCACCGCCAGCATTCAAAAGTGACCAAAGCCTCAGCCAGGAAGCATAGGAACTGAGAAGTGGTCTGTGGTCCCCACCTGCAGAACCACTCCCTTTTATTGGGGGTGTCTTGCTAATTGCCTATAATTTCCACCTGTTGTCTATCCCATTTGCACAACAGCATGTGAAATTGATTGTCACTCAGTGTTGCTTCCTAAGTGGACAGTTTGATTTCACAGAAGTGTGATTGACTTGGAGTTACATTGTGTTGTTTAAGTGTTCCCTTTATTTTTTTGAGCAGTGTATTTCCTGTGAACGAAAACATAAAAGATATGATCCTGGATGAATGGACGGATCCTGAGAGAAGACTGGGGGTATCCAAGGAATTCAGGAATAGGCTATTATTTGATCCGGCTGATGTTAAATTGTTTAATGAGACCCAAAAAATTGACGTCCAGGTGGCAAAGGTAGTCAAAAAGACCTCCCTCCCATTTGAGGACTCGTCACAATTACAAGACCCAATGGAAAGGAAGGCCGACTCACTTCTAAAAAAAATCCTGGGAGGCGTCCATGTTTGGTATAAAAACAAACATAGCTGCGAAGTTGGTAGCTAGATCCATGTGTTTCTGGCTCAATGAGTTGGAAAACTATATTAAAAATAAAACCCCAAGAGAGGAAATATTAAATTCTATTCCACTCCTTAAATCAGCCACCGCATTCTTGGTGGATTCCTCAACTGAGTCTGTGAGGTTCGCCGCCAAGAATGCTGCTCTCTCCAATTCATCTAGAAGGGTATTGTGGATGAAAGCATGGGGAGGGGATAGAACCTCAAAAGCTAAGCTATGTTCTATAGCTTTTTCTGGGGTATACGTTTTTGGACCCGTGCTAGACTCCATCCTTGAGAAAGCAGCAGACAAAATGAAAGGGTTTTCCGGAAGAAAGTAAAAAGAATCCCTTTCGTTCTTTTAATACCCAGACTAAATCCTATAGGGGCAAAGGGAAGTCGGGTAGGTGGAGTTACCAGAAAGGGGGAAAAGGCAGAGGATTCCTTCTCAACCCCAAGAATAAGCAAGCAGATAAGCAATGACGCCAGAGTAGGGGGGAGACTGAGGAATTTTCTGTCTCGTTGGGAAACGGTGACCAAAAATCCGTGGGCCTTAGATATCTTAGGAAATGGCTACCGGATAGAATTTTCCTCAGTCCCTCCAAAAAAGTTCAGAGTAACATCTCACAGCCAAAAGACTCTAGAAAAAATCTGGCAGAGGGCCCTTCAACTTAAAGATACAGGAGTGGTGGCAGAAGTCCCCAGTGCGGAAAGAGGAAGTTACTACTCCAATTTATTCCTGGTTCAGAAACCAGACGGTTCCTTCTGCACTATTATAAATCTAAAGGGACTAAACAAAGCTATCACATACAGAAAATTCAAGATGGAATCCATAGCAACCATCATTCCTTTGATCAAAGCCGGAGATTTCATGACGTCCATAGACTTAAAGGATGCTTACTATCATGTCCCATAAACAAAACATATCAGAAATACCTCAGATTTGCCCTAGTAGACCACTCGGGAGAAATACATTTTCTCTGCTCCAAGGGTATTCACGAAGCTCGTAGTGGAAATGATATCCCCCCCTCAGAGCAGAAGGAATAAAAGTATTTCTGTACCTAGACGTTTTCCTAGTTCTGGGGTCCTCAGAACTGGAGACAACCAGCATTACCAACAACCTAATACGCAGGTTCTCAGACCTAGGCTAGATAATAAAACTAAATAAATCGTGCACAGTTCCATCCACCAGAATGAAATTTTTGGGGGTGATCCTGGATTCAGTTTCTCAGATAACATCCCTCCCTCAGGAGAAAATAAAATCCTTTTATAGACAAAACAAAAAAGTTCCAACGCCAGTCTCAGTGCTCAATCCGCAGTGCCATGAGCCTCTTGGGAATGATGACCTCCTGTATAACGGCAGTATCCTGGTTCCAAGCTCATACCAGGGTAGCCCAGTCTTGGATCATGAAGAATTGGGACAAGAGGCAGTCCTCTGTAGAAAAAAGAATCTCCATCCCCAACCGCGTAAGATCAGATTTGAACTGGTGGACGGAAAACAAAAACTTGCTAAGAGGTGTGCCCTGGATAAAAAATCCAGAAATACAAATATATACAGATGCAAGTGGCACAGGATGGGGAGCAAAGGTAGGCTCACTAATCTACCAGGGCAACATAATAATAAAATCATCAATCCACAGAGAACTGAGGGTGATCTGGGAAGTTCTGAAGGCGTCATAGGACAAGGTATCCGTAAGACACCTGAAAATCTTTGACAACGTAACAGCAGTCACGTATTTAAAACATCAGGGGGGCACAAGATTCCCAAGCTTAAAAGATCTGTCTGAAAAAAATAATCTTCTGGGCAGAAAGAAATGTTCCATCCATCACAGCTATCCATTTAAAAGGTACAGAAAATATACAGGCGGACTTCCTCAGCAGGAAGACCATAGATCCAGGAGAATGGGCCCTAAACTTTGAGGTATTCCATCAGATCACCAGGAGATGGGGGACCCCCCAGATAGACCTGTTTGCGTCAAGGAAAAACGCAAAAGTTCATCCTTTCTGCTCCCTAAACCCCAGGGAGAACCCTTGGGCAGTGGATGCATTCTCAATCAGGTGGGCTTGGGAACTAGCCTATGCCTTTCCCCCTTGGGCGCTAATACCCCGAGTACTGCAAAAAATAAGATCGGACCCAGTAATAGTAATCCTAGTGGTTCCATACTGGACAAAAAGAAATTGGTTCCCAGTACTAAGGGAACTAGCTCTGGAAGAACCCTGAAAATTCCCACATAGGGGACCATCCTTTCTCGGGGTCCAATCTTTCATCAGAATCCAGGACTGTTCAAATTATCAGCCTGGATCCTGAGCGTGAGGTCCTAAAAAGCAGAGGGCTGTCTGAAAAGGTTATAAATACCCTTAAATCCAGCAGGAAAAAAGTCACCTCTGTGATACATCTTAAAATCTGGAAGAAGTATTGTAGCTGGCTAGGCCAGAACCCTCCTGTAGATTCTGCCCCAAGCATTGAGAAAATACTTGATTTTCTTCAAAAGGGATTGGATTTGGGCCTGAGACCAAGTACATTTAAAGTGCAGGTCTCAGCCTTGGGGGCATGCTATGATACAGACCTGGCCAGCCATAAGTGGATAAGGAGGTTTATAAGAGCCGCCTCTAGGTTAAGGCCATCCTTAACCCCTAGGACTCCTCAATGGGACTTGAACTTGGTCCTGAAAGGACTTACAAAATCAAACATTTTTCCTATTCAGGATATTTCACTTAAACACTTGTCATTAAAAGCGGCCTTCCTAGTAGCCATAACTTCGGCTAGACGGTTGGGCGAGATCCAGGCGCTATCCTGCTGTGAACCATACCTCACTATCTTTCCAGATAGAATAGTATTACGTTTGGATCCTGTTTTTTTGCCAAAGGTCGTATCGAACTTTCACAGAGATCAGGAAATTGTCCTTGGCTCTTTTCCCAGGCATTCATGAGGTCCATCACACGATCAGTTCCAGCTCCTGGATGTTCGGGATACTATCATACAGTATCTAGCAGCAACAGAGGAATTTAGGAAGGATGACAATCTTCTTGTTCAATACGCAGGTCCAAACAAGGGAAAAAAGGCATCCAAAGCCTCCATTGGATGATGGATTAAATCTACCATTGCCTGTTGCTATCAAATGTCAGGTCTAAACAGCCCTGCAAATATAAGAGCCCACTCTACAAGAGCTATGGCTTTTTTCGTGGGCAGAAAAAGGGGGTGTCTCCTTAGACAAAATTTGTAAAGCGGCCACCTGGTCAAGTATAAATACCTTTTATCAGACATTACCGCATTAATGTTTCTGCTTCTGCTGACTTAACCTTTGGTCAGAAGGTTCTGCAAGCAGTTGCCCACCCTATTAAGTAATCTGGTAGTTCTCATGGTAGAGCCGTCATGGTGGACAAAATGGAAAAACCGTAATTGGATTTAGCGGTAATTCTGTTTCCTTGAGTCCACCATGACGGCCCACATATCCCCCCCCCCCCCCCCCCCCCGAGAATTAAGGAGGGGTTGAGTATGAATTAATACTCAAAAAAAAAAAAAAAATATATATAATTTTTATTTTATTTTTTTGTGCCTAAACTAAGGCTGCACCCACTTGGTAATTTGGAAAGCACGGAGGGTGAGAGTGGGTGGTGGCCTTTTAAACTCTGTGTTCCTGCCCCTACAAAGATCAAGGGGTCAATCTCATGGTAGAGCCGTCATGGTGGACTCAAGGAAACAGAATTACCGGTAAGTCTAATTACGGTTTTTCCTACATAACACAGATTTACCTGCAAATGAGCTTATAGTTTACTTCCCATTATAGTCTATGGGCATTCCATTGTGTCATTCCCCTTGTCATTTCATAGAAACCAATGATAATCCCACTTAATCTCAATTTAGATTCATGCTACTGTGCTTGGAGAGTATGCCTGCTAAAGATTTATTTGATATTTCATATGGTTCTCTTCTCCATGGCCCATCTTTCTTCCCATTATACTCTATGGGTATTCCATTGTGCTATTCACCTGTCATTCCATAGCCTGGGTACTTATGCACAAAGCGTTGTGCATGCACGGCATATGTGTCAACCACTTTGCCGATCTCCAGTTGGTGCGGGGTCAGCCACTGATCCACCTGTGCGTTCAGTGCGGACAGGAGTGCTGGTCCCGTGTGACTCTCTGCTTTCAGGCAAGTCAACCCCAAGACGGCGTGACACTGTTGTATCCGGGATGTGGAATAGCCCCTGGGGAGCTGGGGGGTGCAGTTGATGTGGAGAAAGACGCAGCAGCAGAAGAGGACTCAGCCGAGGAGGTTAGCGAAGAGGATGGAGTAGGAGGAGTAGAGGAGGTGGCAGCAGGCCTGCCTGCAAGTCGTGGGGGTGTCACCAACCCCTCTGCAGAGCCACGCATTCCATGCTTGGCAGCCGTCAGCAGGTTTACCCAATTTGCAATGTACGTGATATACCTGCCCTGACCATGCTTTACAGACCAGGTATCAGTGGTCAGATGGACCCTTGCCCCAACACTGTGTGCAAGAGATGCCATGACTTCCTTTTCCACAAAAGAATACAGGTTGGGAATTGCCTTTTGTGAAAAGAAATTTCGGCCGGGTACCTTCCACTGCGGTGTCCCAATAGCTACAAATTTTTGAAGGCCTCAGACTCCACCAGTTTGTATGGTAAAAGCTGGCGGGCTAAGAGTTCCGACAAGCCAGCTGTCAGACGCCGGGCAAGGGGGTGACTCTGTGACATTGGCTTCTTACGCTCAAACATTTCCTTGACAGACACCTGACTGTGGGCAGATGAGCAGGAATTGCTGAAGGTGAGAGGCGGAGTGGCGGATGGTTGAGAGAGGGCAAGTAGGACAGCAGTGGTTGACGTGGCTGAAGATGCTGGACCAGGAGGAGGATGGCGGCTTTGTGCTGCTTGTACTCATGTGTTGATCCCATAGGCATTTGTGATTTGAAATCATGTGCCTTCGCAAAGCAGTTGTACCTAGGTGGGTGTTGGACTTCCCACGACTCAGTTTCTTTTGGCACAGGTTGCAAATGGCATCGCTGTTGTCAGAGGCAGACACACAAAAAAAATGCCACATTGCTGAGCTTTGCAATGACGCCATTCTGGTGGTGGCAACAGCATGCGTTGATTGGCGTGCTGTCTGGCTGACCCCGGGTGCCGATGCATGCTGTCTGACTGTGCCACTAGCTCCTTGCGACGACCTCCCCCTGCTTCCAACTCCTCTCCTCCTCCTCTCTGTCTCCCCATCTGAACTATCCCCCTGTTCTTCTTCTCTTCCAGCGGGCACCCACGTGACATCCACGGACACATCGTCATAATTAACCGCTTCACTTGATTCTCACAACTCAGCAAAGGAAGCGGCAGCGAGTACAACATCATCATCATCACACCGTGTGCCCATGTGTGTAATGCTACCTGACTGAGACATATCCCTGTTATCTACATCCTTTGGCAATAATGGTTGCGCATCACTCATTTCTTCCAACTGATGTGTAAATAACTCCTCTGACAGATCAAGTGAAGCAGCTGTGGTGCTAGTGTTGGCGGCAGGCGGGCAAGTGGTAACTTGAGAGGTGCCCGAAGCTGAGCTGGAGATGGATGGTGCGTCAAGGTTCCGAGCGGAAGCTGTAGAAGATTGGGTGTCCTGTGTTAGCCAGTCAACTATGTCCTCAGAACTTTTTGAGTTCAGGGTACGTGGCCTCTGAACACTGGGCATTATTCTTGGGCCAAAGGGAATCACAGCACCACGACCACGACGGCCCCTGCGGGGTGGCGCCGCCTCTGCCTGTCATTTTTTTTAGATTAGTTGTACTATGCGTGCAAGCTACTGTGACACCAGATATGAGTGCACTGACAGTAGTTGGCACAGTACACACTGTAGGACTAACACACACGCTTGCAGGCAACTAACTGCAATTATATTACAGTCAAAAAAGTTTTTGTTTTTTTTAATGCAAGCTACTGTGACACCAGATATGAGTGGTGGCACTGGGTAAGTGGGCACAGTATACGCTGTGTGCCTAACACACACACTGGCAGGCAACTGCAATTACATTACAGAGGGGAAAAAATAAAAGCAGACTGATGTACTAGCCCTAAAAAGGGCTTTTTGGGGTGCTGTCAGGACGATGTCCTTACAGAAGAGATCAGATGAGTCTTTCAGCACTGGAGTGGACACTGAATACACTGGCCTAGCTATCGATTTCCCTATTAAATCAGCAGCAGCTACACTGTCCCTCCTCTCTCTAAGACTGCAGCTTCCGAATGAATCTAAAATGGATGCTGTCCAGGAGGGTATGCTGCCGATTGGCTGGAATGTGTCTGCTGACTGTGAGGTACAGGGTCAAAGTTTGCTCAATGATGACGAATAGGGGGCGGACCGAACATCGCATATGTTCGCCCGCTGCAGCGAACGCGAACAAGCTATGTTTGCCGGCGAATAGTTTGGGACATCTCTATTGAGAGAGAGGAACCGGGATAATTGGCTTTTGGGCCAACAAATCCCGAATCCCCCCTTCCAATTTTTTCTGTAGCACAGCGATCTTTGGATGGGGGTTATTCTTAATAAATTTGGGGGAGGAGGAAGGCAAAGGGTAATATTTTAACCTTTTGAAATGATGTTTAACACCCAGGGATTTATTGTGATATCTTCCCATTCCTTTAAGAACAGCTTCAGTCTTCCTCCTACGGTACCTCTCTGGCATCATTGTTTAGTAGAATCTGTATTTCTTGGGGTAAATAAAAAACCTCTGTTACCACTTTTTTGATTTTTCCCTTTTGACCAAGGAGTGTCCCTAGAGGTTCTCTTGGCCTGGAAAAAACTCCCTTTTTTATTCCTACGAAAGGGAAATTTCCTTTTGTCTGACAGGAAATCAACTGCTTTCACTAGTAGGGGAAAGGAGTCTTTTAAAGTATCATAAGAGGCTCCTTCTTTCAGGAGAACCTCTAACTGTAACAGCCACAGTTTTAAAGACCTTGATATGGATGTGGCTGCCAGATTAGGCTTAAATAGTGCTGTGCTAGCCTCCCAGACTTTTTTAAGAACCTGATCAGTTTTTTTTGTCCATGGGGTCCTTTAAAGTCCCCATATCTTCAAATGGGAGAGCATTAGCCCCTTTAACTAGTTTGGATAGAGATACATCCACTTTGGGGCAAGTTGTTAATAGGGCCTCGTCTTCTTCACAGAATGGGAGGGGACGTTTCATCGTTTTTGGAATAAATAGTTTTTTATCTGGGGATTTCCATTCTTTTTAATTAGTTCCATCATGTTTTTATGGACCGGAAACACCCTCTTTTTTCTTTGTTCTAGGCTGCTATACATTTGGTCCTGGACAGACCTCTGCACTTTTTTGTCTGAGAGCCCCATTGTAGCCCTAATGGCTTTTACTAACTCCTTTGTGTCCTCAGAGGAAAAAAGGAAGTTTTTATACTCTGAATCAGACCCGGAAGAGATCTCGGAATCTTCATCCTCCGAATCCGACTCAAGCTCGTCAGTCAGAGGATGATGACCCGGAGATACTCAATTTAGGATCTCTGTGTTTAGAGCTAGATGTTCCAGGAGTAACTATCGGACTTTCTGCCGTAGCAGATCTAATTTCTTCCCGTATTACATCTCGTAGCTCCTGTCTAATTGACGGGACTAAGTCCTTCACCATATTAGAGGTACATTTGTTGCTACGTTTTTTGTTATAAGTGTCGGGCAATCTAGCTGAACACATAACACATTTTTTTTTATTTTTGGACGAGAAAGAGAGAGAATGAATGAGAATACTGGGTTAGCAAAGTAATATAACCAGCACTCACCCATCCCCCAGGACCTTAACTTACAATAGAGGGTCCCTGAGAGGTTTCCATCTGGCCAGGTTGCTCAGACATGTTTACAACAACCCTCTTTCTGCAAAACCCATCTTAAATACTCTCACCTGCAGACCTCAGATCAGTGGGCGACTTCCGCCATGATCAGCGAGCCGATTTGCGGCTCCGCCCCCTCCTCATGCGTTCCACAGAGCGGAAGTTCCCGTTGAAACGTACGTGAACCGCATAGGACTTCCGGTGGCGTTCATCGCGAGAGCCGAAACTATCGGATCGCGATGAGGAGCTTCCAAACAGACAGGAGGGACTCCCTGAGTGTCCGGTCGCACATGGACCTCCGTGCCCGACACGTGCAGCGGGAGGTAAGGAGCGGTAATCTCGCCATCTTCACAACACCTCAATACCCAACTAGGGCACGGGTGCTGTCGCTCCCTCATGCATAATAAGGCATTTCTTTCTTCTTACCGCTCTGCCGCCTGAAACAGAACGGGCTCATAGCATGTGCCATGAGGATGATCCTTCTCCTACCTGGAGGGACAGGAAGACACTGAGGAAGAGCTGAAGGAGGGTCTAATTTAGACTTCCTGTCCCTACCTGGTTGGAGGCGGGTCATCTCTCATGGTATGCCGTCATGGAGGATGAAAGGGAAAGAAATAATGTTTTAGTGTCTCCATAGTCTGAGAGCCATAGCTTTTTTATTTAGGGGCTCATATTTTGCAGGATGAGGTGACGGTTTGATTAGTACTATTTTAGGAGGCATACGTCCTTTCAATCGCTTGGTGTTGCACTTTTTGTGATAGTAGGTGACCCAAAAATGTCATTTTTGGCACTGTTATTATGATTTTTTTTACCGTGTTCATCTGAGAGGTTAGGTCATGTGATATTTTTATAGAGCTGGTCGTTACGGACGTGGCAATTCCAAACATGTTTAGGGTATTTTATATTCTTAATTTTTACTGAATTAGAAAAGTGCATATATGGGAAAATGTTAGATTATTTTTAAACATTTTTGGCTCAGACCCACTTGGTTCTTGAAGATCCATTGGGTCTGATGCCTCTATAATACACTGCAGTACACTGTATAGTGTACTGCAGTGTATTTTCTATTACACTTTAGCAGGAGACAGATGAGGCTTAGAAATACCATGGCAAGCCGGATGCCTGTGAAGGCGTCCGGTTGCCATGGTAACCATCGGGGCTGACACAGCAGCTCAGCGCCCGATGGGAGAGGGAGCTCCCTCCCTGCCCCTTCCATACAGCGGTCCCTATGGACCGCGGGACGGAAGGGGTTAACTGACATCAGTGCCAGCATGGGGTTCCACTCGTCCTGAAATTTAACCACCTCAGCTCTCCTAGCTTAAACCCCCTTAATGACCTCACCACTTTTTACAATTCTGCACTACACTACTTTCACGGTTTATTGCTCGGTCATACAACTTACCACCCAAATGAATTTTACCTCCTTTTCTTCTCACTAATAGAGCTTTCATTTGGTGGTATTTCATTGCTGCTGTCATTTTAACTTTTTTTGTTATTAATCGAAATTGACCAAAATTTTTGCAAAAAAAAAGAAAGAAATTTTTCACTTTCAGTTGTAAAATTTTTCAAATAAAACTACATTTCTATATAAATTTTTCTCTAAATGTATTGTTCTACATGTCTTTGATAAAAAAAAATGCAATAAGTGTATATTTATTGGTTTGCGCAAAAGTTATAGCTTTTACAAACTATGGTGCAAAAATGTGAATTTCCGCATTTTCAAGCAGCTCAGACTTTCTGAGCACCTGTCATGTTTCCTGAGGTTCTACAATGCCCAGACAGTAGAAACACCCCACAAATGACCCCATTTCGGAAAGTAGACACCCGAAGGTATTCGCTGATGGGCATAGTGAGTTCATAGAAGTTTTGATTTTTTGTCACAAGTTAGCGGAAAAAGTGTTTTTTTTTTTTAAAGTCTCATATTCCACTAACTTGTGACAAAAAATAAAAACTTCCATGAACTCACTATTCCCATCACGAAATACCTTGGGGTGTCTTCTTTCCAAAATTGGGTCACTTGTAGGGTATTTATACTGCCCTGGCATTTTAGGGGACCTAAAGCGTGAGAAGAAGTCTGGAATCCAAATGCGTAAAAAATGCCCTGTGAAATCCTAAAGGTGCTCTTTTGAATTTGGGCCCCTTTGCGCACCTAGGCTGCAAAAAAGTGTCACACATGTGGTATCGCCGTACTCAGAAGAAGTAGGGCAATGTGTTTTGGGGTGTATTTTTACATATACCCATGCTGGGTGAGAGAAATCTCTGTAAACGTCAACTTTTCCCATTTTTTTTATACAAAGTTGTCATTTTAGAGAGATATTTCTCTCACCCAGCATGGGTATATGTAAAAAGACACCCCAAAACACATTGCCCAACTTCTCCCGAGTATGGCGATACCACATGTGTGACATTTTTTTGCAGCCTAGGTGCGCAAAGGGGCCCAAATTCTAAAGAGCACCTTTTAGGAGGGCATTTTTAGACATTTGGATTCCAGACTTCTTCTCACGCTTTAGGGCCCCTAAAATGCCAGGGCAGTATAAATACCCCACATTTGACCCCATTTTAGAAAGAAGACACCCCAAGGTATTCCGTGAGGGGCATGGCGAGTTCATAGAAGATTTATTTTTTTGGCACAAGTTAGCGGAAATTTTTTTTTTTTAGTTTTTTCTCACAAAGTTTTCTCACAAAATCATTGCCTGAATTTATTTATTTTTTTATAAAAAATGTTTGCCAAAGCATATGAACACCGCCCCTCAGCTCATAAGCCTCGGCAAACGTATCTTTACTGTAGAGGAGAAATCTAGTCTTGCAGAGCCGCATACACAGACTTTTGTGTAATCTGACAGCAGCGCAATGCTTCTGTCAGAATGCACATCAGTGCTGCAGCTGGTTCATCGGTTGGTCCACCTAGAAGGTAAAAAAACAAACAAAAAAAAAAAAAAAAAAAACAGGCCGCAACGCAATAAATTTTATTAACATTAACTTTTATAAAACTTTATTGAACTTTTGGAACAGAACATTAACTTTTTTGCTTACCGGTGATTTTTTTTTTTTTTTTACCTTTATAGGACAAACCTCTCCTTCCCCATGGGACAATGTGCAAAGTGCAAATCACCCAGAGATGTGGCGAAGTACATTATGCACTTTGTCCCAGGTGAAAGGAGAGGTTTGCAGCAGCTCTGTGTGAAAGGGTCCTAAGACCCCTGTGTGCCTGTCCTGTGTCACGCAATCCCTATGCTAATAGTGTACCTGTGTGTGGTACTTCCAGAAACACTCCCCTAAGCATAGGGCAGGGTGGTCAGGGCAGTCAGGACAGAAATAGCGGGTGTCACGCCTTATTTCACTCCTGCTACAGACACAACATTTTTTTCGGGGTGGCGCTTGGTTTGAGGTACCAGCAACGACATTGGGGAAATGTCGCTCATGTAGACGGCTCACTACACTGGTGGTTGAGGGCCACGGAACCTCCTGGATACAGGAGGTTCTCGATGATCTCTTCCTGAAATTTGAGGAAGGATCTTGTTCTCCCAGCCTTACTGTAGAGAACAAAACTATTATAGACAGCCAATTGAATTAAATATACAGACACCTTCTTATACCTGTGTCTGGTCCTGCGGGAAAGTAAATAAGGAGCCAACATCTGGTCATTGAAGTCCACCCCTCCCATGAGCAAATTATAGTTGTGGACACAGAGGGGCTTTTCAATTACTCCAGTTGCTCGTTCAATTTCGATTATCGTGTCTGCGTGAATGGAGGAGAGCATGTAAACGTCACGCTTGTCTCTCCATTTCACCGCGAGCAGTTCTTCGTTACACAAGGCAGCCCTCTCCCCCCTTGCAAGACGGGTGGTAACGAGCCGTTGGGGGAAGCCCCGGCGACTAGGTCGCGCGGTGCCACAGCAGCCAATCTGTTCTAAAAATAAATGCCTGAAGAGGGGCACACATGTGTAGAAATTGTCCACATAAAGATAGTACCCCTTGCCAAATAAGGGTGACACCAAGTCCCAGACTGTCTTCCCACTGCTCCCCAGGTAGTCAGGGCAAACGACCGGCTCCAGGGTCTGATCTTTACCCTCATAGACTCGAAATTTGTGCGTATAGCCTGTGGACCTTTCACAGAGCTTATACAATTTGACCCCATACCGGGCGCGCTTGCTTGGGATGTATTGTTTGAAGCCAAGGCGCCCGGTAAAATGTATCAGGGACTCGTCTATGCAGATGTTTTGCTCAGGGGTATACAAATCTGCAAATTTGGTGTTAAAGTGGTCTATGAGGGGCCGAATTTTGTGGAGCCGGTCAAAAGCTGGGTGGCATCTGGGATGAGAGGTGCTGTTGTCACTAAAGTGCAGGAAACGCAGGATGGTCTCAAATCGTGTCCTGGACATGGCAGCAGAGAACATGGGCATGTGATGAATTGGGTTCGTGGACCAATATGACCGCAATTCATGCTTTTTTGTCAGGCCCATGTTGAGGAGAAGGCCCAGAAAAGTTTTAAATTCGGAAACTTGGATGGGTTTCCACCGAAAAGACTGGGCATAAAAGCTTCCCGGGTTGGCGGCTATAAATTGAATGGCATACCGATTTGTTTCTGCCACGACTAAGTCCAAGAGCCCTGCAGTCAAGAACAGCTCAAAAAAAAACAGTGCTGATCAGATCTGAGCTGTCTCAACCCGAACTCCAGACTGGGTGGTGAAAGGGGGAACTACTGGTGCGGCTGAAGTTGGGGGGCTGCCAATCAGGGTTTGCCAGCACCTCAGGGACTGTCTGTGCAGTGGCTGCGACGGGGGAACTAATGCACGTGCCACCGTACCAGCTTCAAATGCCCTTCTGGTGCTCGCCACTTCACCATGTTCTACGGCAGTGCTGGTACTAAGTCCAGGATGGGCTGCGCTGCTGGTGTATGCCTCACCATGTAATCTGACAGCACCAGCCCCACTCTGCTGCCCTTGAAGCGCATCCTGCGCAACCTGTGGTCTAGCAACACGGGGCCGGGTACGCCTGGTGGTATCAGGGACCTCAACCTCATCGTCCGAACTTTGGGTCAGACTGCCACTGCTTTCTACAGGTTCGTATTCTGACCCGCTGGATTCGTCAGATGAGGGTTCCCATTCCTCATCCGACTGGGTCAGAAGCCTGTAGGCCTCTTCAGAAGAATACCCCTTACTTGCCATTTGTTCAACTAAATTTAGGGGGTATTCCCCGAGACTAAAATTTTTTTTTTAATTTTGTCACTGCGACGGGGCGGGCGTGGGTGAACGCACGTGTGGGCGACTGATCGGGCAAACACTGCGTTTTGGGTGGAGGGTGAGCTAAGGTGACACTAATACTATTATAGATCTGACTGTGATCAGTTCTGATCACTTACAGATACTATAAAAGTTCCAATGCTGATTAGCGATACGCTAATCAGCGAATCAGTGACTGCAGTGGGCTGGGCGCTAACTACCTACCAAAGGGGCCTAAACTAACCTAAAACCTAAGGCTGGGTTCACACGAGTGGATGCCGTGCGTGGCATCCGCTCCGTGAAAGAGTGCCAAGACCCGATGCAGACTGCAGAGGCACGGAGCATTAACATGACTGATAATGCTCCGTGCCTCTGTGTGACCTCTTTACTACGAAATCACTATGAGATAAAGTTGTCACTGTGATTTCGTAGTAAAGAGGTCACAGAGAGGCACGGAGCATTATCAATCATGTTAATGCTCCGTGCCTCTGCAGTCTGCATCGCGTCTTGGCTGTCATTCACGGAGCGGATGTCACGCACGGCATCCGCTCGTGTGAACCCAGCCTAACAGTCATTACTGGTGAAAAAAAGTTTACACTGATCACTTTTTTCCCTTTCACTAGTGATTGACAGGGGTGATCAAGGGGTTAATTGGGGTGATTGGGGGTGATCTGGGGCTAAATGTATAGTATTTTGTGTACTTACAGCAGTGCTTCTCAAATAGTGGGGCGCGAGGCTCCGTAAAGGGGGGGGGGGGGCGCGAGGCTCCGTAAAGGGGGGCTCGTTCGACCTCGGCAAACACTGTCATATTGGATGTCCAGATCGGATTATCTGGCTCACTCGCAACCGGCGTCCCACACAGCGTCTGTTGCCTAGCAACTCTACGGCTGGAGAGAGGGAGCAGCGTGGCGCGATCACTGGAGATTGTCCCAGCCAGCCCCAGTAGCAGCCCGACGCGGAGGACCACGTGACCGCCAACGCACGTGACACATGCAGAGGACCCATGGAGACATACAGGAATCAATACGCCGGTTCCTAGTGCCACTCACAGAGGAGAAAGAGCAGGACGCCAGCATGTCATCAAGGCAGAGTCGCAAAGATACATCCGCAGCATCACCAGGTGGGAAAACAAGAGCTGAAGCACAGAAAGAACATAAAGAGCAGGGGTCAAGGAGAGGAGGTAGGACAAACACAAAATCTGATAATAAAACTGAAAAGGGGAAAAGAAATAGTAACCAGGGGATGGAGGAGGAAAAAGTATACGAACTAGAAGGCAGTACCCTGGATGATGCTCTATCCTGATTGGCCAAACCCGCCCGTGTGACTTTTAGACCCAGAAATCTGTCCTCTGTACAGAAAAACGCCTGAAAGAAAGGAGTTGAACACACATAAAAGGGGACACCGCCGATTCAGCCAAAAAAGGTCAGTGTTCTGATGAAAAAGCTTTTATTATGCTTTGAAACGCGTCAACGCGACCTGTAGGGGCCATTCATTCATCTATGCCTTATTGCCATTGCTCCACAACTGATGTAAGTGTGGCTCATTTTTATGCTTTTAATCTTTGTATTTTACAAACTTCTTTTTTTATTCTCTTATACGTTAATAAGGATACAGTGTTATGCAGAGGTGTACTTATTACAATTTTATAGACAAATGATACTATTTACAGTCGCGCGGGGGGCGCAAAATGTTCTCTTCTTCCTAGGGGGGGGGCATGACAGAAAATAATTGAGAAGCACTGACTTACAGTGATGTGTGCTCTCTGCTGGAACCAACCGACGAAAAGGAACCAGCAGAGAGCACAGAAGCCATTTAACACATTATATTTATAAATATAATGTGTTATATGGCTTCTGATTCGATTTTTTAAAAGTCACCAACCTGCCAGCGATGATCATTGGCTGGCAGGCTGGTGACGAACTTCTCCTCTAACTTTTCCCGGCACGCACTGCGCATGCGCGGGCTGGCTATGCTCGAAATCTCGCGTCTCGCGAGAGGACGCATCGGCGCGTCCAGGAGGAATAACAATCCTGCGTTCGGCGGTCCTGAGGAGGTTAAAGGGGAGGGGTGTCGGCACAGTTATACACAGCAGCGCAGCCCCCGATCTCACCACTCACTGAGGAGATCAGGGCTGCGCTGCTGAACGCTGCGAATCGAACACAAAGCCCGGACAGTTCCACTCCTCCTCCCCTGATTTTCAACCATTCTCTCCCCCTACGGCTGTGCTGCATACAGAGCATGCGCGGCTCTGTATCAGACGTGCGCGCTCTCGTGCGAATGACAGGCTGCCTGGGTGAAAAGTAAGTGCGGTCTGCGCAAGTGTGGCCCATAGATGCGGCCGTGGAGCGGTAGCCATAGCTATGGGTTGTCAAGTGTAAACAATAGGGTAGGAGGGAAGGCAATTTATCTTTAAGGGTGCATTATAAATAATAGAAGCCATTTAGAAAAATGAAGTATGGCACCAGTGTAAACATTTGAAACATGATCATCAAGATGGGAATACCCCTTTAACCTGTTCTGGACATAGGACGTACCTGTACGCCCTGAGTAGTTCCGATCACCGCCGCACGGTAGGCGGTGATCGGAACTGGGTGCCTGCTCAAATTATTGAGCAGGCACCCTGGGATAATGCACCGGGGGTTCCTGTGTCTAGCGATGATGTGTCTAGCGATGATGATGAGCCCCCAAGGCGGCAAGGGGACCGCCATGCTAGGGACCCTGTGGTCCAAACTAGTACGAGCAGCTCTGGGGCTCGTACTAGTTTACCGGCCCACCAGTTAAGTCCACCGGAGACCCCTACCGGTGAACTCGTCTGGTGTACCCCAGAGCATTTTCAGCCCGCGATTCCCGATTTTGTAGGCCAACCAGGAATCCAGATTTCCACAGTGGGCTTCACTGAATACGACTACTTTGTAAACCTGATGGTGGAGCAGAAGAACCTGTACGCCCAACAGTTCGTTGCTCAACACCCGGGCTCCTTTTTGGCTAGGGCCGGTGGCTGGACTCCAGTCAGTGCAGCCGAGATGAGGACATTTTGGGGCCTCGTGCTGCACATGGGCCTAGTCAAAAAACCTAGTGTCAGGCATTACTGGAGTGGGGACGTCCTCTACCAGACCCCACTTTACAGTATGGCCATGACACTTGTGTGGGACCTTATGCACCCACTGCTAGATAAGGGTTACCACCTGTACGTGGATAACTTTTATACTAGTATCCCTTGTTCCAGTCCCTCGCCGCCAGATCCACGTCCGCTTGTGGGACTGTGTGGAAAAATCAACGCGGCCTCCCTACCCACCCCCCTCCAGGTACCTATCCCCAGGGGTTCGACCCATGCCCTTACGAGTGGAAACCTGTTGCTGGTCAGATATAAGGACAAGAGAGATGTCCTTGTACTGTACACAATTCATGGTAACGGCATCACCCCAGTCCCTGTGCGAGGAGGTACCGCGCAAAAGGTCCTCAAGCCCGATTGTATCGTCGACTACAATCGGTATATGGGAGGAGATGATCTCTCTGATCAAGTCCTCAAGCCATATAATGCCATGCGCAAAACCCGGGCATGGTACATAAAAGTTGCGGTCTACTTGGTACAGGTTGCCTTGTAAACTCTTTTGTGTTGTCCCGGAGTGCTGGCAACACAGGGACATTCCTTCAGTTCTATGAGGCAGTCCTCACGGACCTGATCTTTTCTGACCGGGAAAGAGCAGGCCGGAGTACCTCGGGAACTGGAGGCGCCCGGATCGTCCCAGGCCAACACTTTCCAGGTGTGGCCCCCTATATTGGAAAAGTGCAGAGTGTGTCACAGGAGGGGGATACGGAAGCACACCACTACTCAGTGTGACACGTGCCCCGATCATCCGGGCCTCTGCACTGACTGTTGCTTCAGGGAGTACCACACCTCCATGTAGTACTAAATTTATATTCCCCTTCCCCAATTTAGCAACTGACAATCGGATAAAGAAAAACTATGGTTCTCAGACTTATTAGGTATCGCCACATCCAGATGAAAACAACAATTTTTTGGCATAGAATTGTAATAGCAAGCAATAAAAAAGTCATATGCCCCCCAAAATAGTGCCAAAAAAACGTCCTCTCATCCCGCAAAAAATGAGCCCCTACCGAAGATAATCGGCTAAAAACAAAAACTAACAGACTATGGAGATACTAAAATGTTTTGTTTATAAAAAGATAATATAGTTTAAAACATAAATAAACAAATACAAAATAGACCTATTAAGAATCTGCTCTATAAAAATACCCCATGACCTAACCCCTCAGATGAACACGGTCAAAAAAATTAAATAAAAACTGTGCCAAAAAAGCAATTTTTGGGCAAATTTTCCGTTTTAATCCGTTTTTTTCCAGTAACAAAGCAAGGGTTAACAGCCAAACAAAACTTAATATTTATTACCCTGATTCTGCAGTTTTACAGAAACACCACATATGTTGTCGTAAACTGCTGTATGACCAAACGGCAGGGCCAGAAGGAAAAGAACGCCGTATGGTTTTTGGAAGGCAGATTTTGACGGCCTTTTTGCACCATGTCCCATTTGAAGCCCCCCTGATGCACTCCTAGAGTAGAAACTCCATAAAAGGCGACCCCATCTAAGAAACTACGCCCCTCAAGGTATTCAAACTGATTTTACAAACTTTATTAACCCTTTAGGTGTTCCTCAACAGTTTATGACAAATGGAGATGAAATTTCAGAATTTTATATTTTTGGTAACCTTGCTTCACAAAAATGTAATATAGATAAACCAAAAATCATATGTACCCTAAAAATAGTCCCAACAAAACTGTCACCTTATCCCGTACTTTCAAAATGGGGTTACTTTTATGGAGTTTCTACTCTAGGGGTGGCATCAAATGGAACATGGTGTAAATAAACCAGTCCAGCAAAATCTGCCTTTCAAAAACCTCACGGCGCACCTTTCCCCTACGCCCTACTGTGTGCCCGAACAGTAGTTTACGGACACATATGGGGTGTTTCTGCAAACTACAGAATCGGGGCAATAAATATAGCATTTTGGTTGGCTGTTAACCCTTGCTTTGTTACTGGGAAAAAATGGATTAAAATGGAAAATTTGCCAAAAATTTGATAATTTCAATTTTTAAGCTCCATTTGCCAATAACTCTTGTGCAACACCTAAAGGGTTAACAAAGTTTGTAAAATCAGTTTTGGGATACCTTGAGGGGTGTAGTTTTTAGAATGGGTGTTTCTATTATGTAAGCCTCACAAAGTGACTTCAGACCTGAACTGGTCCCTAAAAATTTGGTTTTTGAAAATTTCTGAAAAATTTAAAGATTTGCTTCTAAACGTCTAAGCTTTGTAACGTCCCCAAAAACTAAAATATCATTTCCAAAATGATCCAAACATGAAGTAGACATATGGGGAATGTAAAGTAATAACTATTTTTGTAGGTATTACTATGTATTATAGAAGTAGAGAAATTGACTCTTGGAAATTTGCAAATTTTCCCCAAAATTTGGGATAAATTTGGTATTTTTTATAAACTTCATTTTACCAGTGTCATGAAGTACAATATGTGACGAAAAAAACTATCTCAGAATGGTCTGGATAAGTAAAAGCGTTTTAAAGTTATCACCACATAAAGTAACACTGGTCAGATTTGCAAAAAATGGCCTGGTCCTTAAGGTGAAAATGAGCCCGGTCCATAATGGGTTAAATTGATATTATGATTTTTGTACTATTTATATATGGATTAAAAAAGTAATTTGTATTTTTAAATATGGTCACAGTTTAAGTGCTACTTGTACTTTGTTTGAGTAATTTTCTATGCATGGATACCATATACATCAACCAGCCATTACATTAAAACCAGGTCTGCCTATAGTTGATCACTTACAACTGTGGAAAAACAAAGCTCACATGACATAGAGACAGTTTTCACGTCCAAGAGGATTAACAATCTAACATTTTTTTTTATTGTGTTCCAGGGACATTAAAGGTACTAAACCTAGACAGTCCAGTTACAGCTCTATTGTATAGGCTCAGACATCAACTATGCCAATCTCTGTTTGTGTTTGCCATTACTCTTGCAGTAGACATAAAGCTGCCCACGTCTTTTCACAATGTAACAGTCTTTGCAGCGCTTCTTCAGGACACCTTTAGTTTTCAGCCCAGACGTCTGTTGCACTTGTAGCAGGTAATTACCAGGCAGAAGAAACGTACTTCTGAAGTAAATTATATTCTTTGGATTGCAGTATCGAGTACATGTGTTGAAGACCATGGACATGAAAGAAAAATGTACACTGCTCTTGCCAACAAGTCTCTGAGGATTCAACAAAGAGTACAAAGCTCTCCTAAGAAGCAATGCCATAGTCAGACCTGCAAAAATAAATCATGTATTAAGATTGTCAACTTTAATATGTGAGATAATTTAGAGACCCTGCAATCAAAACCTAGTATCTGGACCATACATGACAACTGTATATTCTACATAATTACATTCACATTCTGCGTTTTCATGCAGAGAGCTGTAACAGTCTAAAATAAGGTTCCACTCTCCTTAGATGAACCAGAACCGATGACTTATGGGCTGGCTCCATCTCAGGAAAGGGAGACAGAACTGAGGCAGCAAGAGAGAATGTAGGGTACCAGGTATAAATGCTAACTATATACATGTGACATGTCATATTTTAGGTACTGTATGGACCGGAGAGTCACTAATCTTCAAAAGCAAGATCAACATATTAAAGCAAACAAATACAACTGAGGACTATTCTAAACCTATTTTATTAGAATTATTTCTTAAAGGGGTTGGTACATCTAAGACACTGATAGCATATCCTAGTGAAGCCATTAATGTCAGATCCCACTCCTACTCTCAGAACGAGGGCCTCCAAAGGGGAAGGCAGCACACCCGCATGCTCTCCATTTATCGCTATGGAAGTTCTGAAGAGAGCCAAGAGAGCACGATCGGCTGCTTTTGAAAGTCCCATAGCGGTAAAGAGGGTGGCTGCACATGTAGGAATGCACTCTGTTCACTTCGGGGACCCCGCTCTGGATACAGGAGCAAGTCGCAGAGGTGGGACCTGCACCTATCTGACATAGCGATGTGCCAGTCAATGTCTGAGATGGGAATACACCTTTAAAAGCTGGTTCCTAAAAGCTGATAAAATGTTGATCATACTGCCTAATCTGTGTGGCTACATCAATCTACCCCAGTTAGGCTCTGTTTATGAACCAACCGCATTTTGCAGGTCTCAAGTTTATTTATTTTTTTCAATAAATAAGAAAAATGTTAAGCTATCATTTTATGAAAATGAAAAAATGAGAACTCTTAGGCCCCAGATGTACTAATCCCATAGACAGTGTAAACTTAGGCTGTCAAGTCAGGGATCCGCCTGGATGATGAATGTGGTGCAAGGAGTTAGACATTTGTCTAACTCTATAGCCTCTGTTGGTTAGGTTAGCTTACTTTACGATGGATTTTTATGGCCGAATTGTGGTGAATTTTAGACCACACAGCCTTTGCAACAAAGATCTTCCCCCTTGTCGACCAAGATCCATATTGGAATATCAATCTTTTGCCATGCACACCACACTTTCCTTTGGCACCTGCTGCTCCAGTGCTCTGATCCTGAAGTGTGTGGTCCAGGAAGACATAAAGTGACTGTGGTCAGTTACTGCAGATGGACATGATACAGGCAGGAAGTGGCCGTCAGTCACATGACTATAGAGGACATATAATTACAGCAGACCCTTACTAAGTGTAGTCACTATTTTTATATTTTTCTCGAAACAAACTTTATATGCACATAACAGATATAACACAAAACTTTGACGCCCGTGTGACTCGACCCAGATAAGCCATTACACATCCGCTTGCTGTAATTCTCACCCCCAAGCCGGACTCACCACTGAATACACCGACCTCAACACTCCGGACCGCTCCACGCATGCGCACTTCTCAACCTCAGCTGTCACTAACACGTCGGAGAAGGGTGTGTGTTGATGACACACACGTAACTCACTCTCTCATTGGTTCGTAAGATCTCTAAACTCGGAGATACTTGTACTTCTTTACACATTACTTCCGGAGTCCAAGTCACTTTAAGGCGGCGCTAACTGGGAAAAGTGGAGGTCACTGTTGACATGGCGGCCTCCTGGTTGGTGCTGGGACGTGGTATCGTAAGGAGTTACCGGAGCTCTTTTTTTGTTCCACGGTCCTTGGCATGTGTAGCCGTACATACTGGGAGACAGCTCAGCGCCGCTGTGTCGAGTACTGGGGAGAAGGTCACCCACAGCGGACAGGTCATTGTATTTTCCATCTCACTAACACTTCTATACATCCAGAATGATGTTCTGAATGCATAAAACTAACACTGACAGCGCCTCTGCTACATCAGCACTGTTTCTTCCACAGCCTGAGGCCCCTTTTGCTATCAAAAGCCATGTGCACTTTTGCAATACCTTTGCAAAATATCGTGATTGACTGTATCTTACCATCATTTTGTATACGATTATAAGGGTGCATTCTCCCAACCTTATGTATTTTGTGATCTGCAAAAAATACGGATGATGTCTGTGTGACATCGGTGTTGCATTCGGTTTCATTGCAGATCCATTGTAACAATACCTACCTGTCCTTGTCCCCAAAATAGACAAGAATAGGGGGGCATACTAAAAGGAATGATAGAGTGGAATGCCCATAGACTTTAACAGGAAAGTGGAATGCCCATAGAGAATAATTGAAATGTAATATTTGAATTAGAGACAAAACCATTTGACATATCGAATAATTATTTAGCAGACATACTCTCCAAATTCAGTGGGATTATTTAATGTTCAGATTAAGTGGAATTATCACTGTTTTCTGCAGAATGACGAGGGTGCAATGATACAAAGGCATGCCTATAGACTATAATGGGAAGTAAAATATGAGTTTATTTACAGGTAAATCTGTGTTATGTAGGAAATTAACCTTTACTGCAATTGTTCCCTGGGTAGAGTAGCATATTGTAAAATGAAAATTACCTTGGATTATAACCGTTTTCTATAGAATGCAAAGGTGAATCACATAATGTAATGCCCATAGACTATAATGGGAGTCAAATTTTGATTTGGAGTCTGAACCATTTAACATATCAAGTAAATCTTTAGCAGGCTTACTCTTCAAGTTCAGTGGGATTATTTAAAATTGAAATTAAGTGGGATTATCATTGGTTTCTATGAAATGACAAGAGAAATGACACAATGGAATGCCCATAGACTATAATGGGAAGTAAACTACCGTATGAGCTCATTTCCAGGTAAATCTGTGTTATGTAGGAAATTAACCTCTACCGCAAGTGTTCCCTGGGTAGAGTAGCATATTGTAAAATGAAAATTACCTTGGATTATAACTGTTTTCTATAGAATGACTGAACACAACGTTAAATCTACAGCATCAAGTATGTGCGGGATACAGTACGTTTGAATACACCCTTAGGATAGGGTCACACTGAGCGCATACGCAGTGTATTTGAGGCTACGAGATATGTGCCGGACAGCGACACTGCGTATGTGCTAGGAGCAGACACACAGGGCTTTCCCTCCGCGACCCTGTGTGTGCAGTAAGGTTCAGAGGCAGGCTGAGCGCACTGACGTGCGGGGCCACCTCCGAACCTCACTGCAGACACAGCGGAGAAAAGCCATGTGTGTCTGCTCCTAGCGCATACACAGCGTATTTTCTGCTGCCCGGAACATTTTTCGCAGCGTCCAATATGCTGCGTATGCGCTCAGTGTGACCCTACCCTTAATTTTTCAGAGGCTTCTTTTTTACAAATTAACGAAGCAATCTGTTTGGTTGCTATGGGCAACTGTCAGCTGTTCCTCTGTACAGATTTTGATAAATCTCCCCCTATGTTTTTAGTTTTATCAATTTGTTGTAACATTGTTCTTCGTTTGTTTACCCTTTTCTCTGACAATTTACTTTGCTACTTCATACACTCCCCTATGGCACTGCCATTGTTTACCACTGCGTTCTTTTTTGTCTCAGAGTCTCATGTTTTTTCTGCTGGGTCAGAAATGTCTGTTTATTTGTATACTTTTTATTTTGACCCCTCCCTACTTCCCAACCATCCCTTCTTAGCTTTTGCCTCCCTCCTATTTTTGATTCCTGTTCTACAAAAAAAAAAACTTTCAATAAAAGTTCTGTTGAATGCAAAAAAAATTAAGGAAGGTGTTCAGGAATAATAAAAAAAAAAGAGCTTATGTCTTCCAAAAACAGCACCGCACCTGTCCTTAGGTTGTGGGTGGTATTCACTTGGCAGAACTGCAATACCACACACAACCTGAGGACAGGTGTGGTGCTGTTTTTGGAAGAAAACTGTAGTTTTTCTAATCCTGGATTACCCCTTTAAATAAGAAAAGTTTTAAATAAAATAAGTATTTACACATTCTCTATAAACTTGTCAGTTTTCATTCTCCGTAATACCAACATGCTATAGGAGTTTCTTCAGTCCCCCCCGCCCCCCCCCCCCCCCTACATTTTACCATTTTACGAATGGGATTCCGCAGCACAGTGCACACTACAGAATTTCAGCGGTGAAGCTTTCCACTGAAATTTTTCTGTCGAAAGAATGAACATGTTCATTCTTTCAGCGGAATATTGAGCGGAATGCACTGCCAACTATAGGGAACGCAAATGGCTGCCCAAGCACCGACTAAATCAGTTGGGGCGGGACGCATTTGGAATTTCCAAACTGAATTTCTCCGCTTGGAAATTTTGTAGTGTGCATGGACCCGTAGTTGCCCCCATGTATCCTCCACCCCAAAATCACAGCCCATTTCTAGTCCTGGGCCTATATTTAGTAGGGGGGAGGAAAGCTGTTGTCTTTAGTTAAAAAATTCAATTTCCATTATTCTCTAGGGTTATTCCACTTCCCATTATACCCTTTGAATCTCCTTTCATCTCCACTTAATTATTTCCCACTGAACTTGGAGATTATGTCTGCTAAAGATTTATTTGATATGTTGAATGGTTCACACTCCAAATCACATTTTACTTCCCATTATACTGTATTGGCATTCCATTCTGTCATTCACATGTTATTGTATAAAAAACTGCTTTAATACCAGATAGTTTTAAATTAACAATGTGCTACTCTACCCAGGGAACACTTGTGGTAAAGGTTAATTTCCATTTCGTCCACCATGACGGCTCTATCATGAGATTGACCCCTTGACCTCTGTAGGGGCAGGAACAGAGAGTTTAAAAGGCCACCACCCACTCTCACCCTCAGTGTTTCCTGTCCCTACGGGGGCACCTCACAGAGAGTCCTCCTGGTGGAGGTGAAGACCTTTTTTTTTTTTTTTTTCTACTTTTTTTATTATTTTAAATACTTCAGGGATCTCTGTCCCTTCCCTCTGCCCTCCTGCGGTTGAGTCCAATGCTGGGCAGAGGATGACAATGGAGCTGCATCTCGTCCCTGTCAGCAGGGGCCTGTATCTCGTTGGGTCCCCCTTCCCTACATTGAGGAAGCTGACCGCGCGCCGCAGAGACTTGCTGCACGCCGACTCCCTGTAGAAAAGCGTCAGTGCTGCACTCGGCTACGGACCTGCAGAAGGCTGATGGGGGCGGAGCTTGGACCGGACATGCGCGCACTGCGATGACGTCAGACGCCGCTCTGGGCATTTACAGTCGTGGCAAAAAGTTTTGCGAATGACACAAATATTCGTTTTCACAAAGTTTGCTGCTAAACTGCTTTTAGATCTTTGTTTCAGTTGTTTCTGTGATGCAGTGAAATATAATTACACGCACTTCATACGTTTTCAAAGGCTTTTATCGACAATTACATGACATTTATGCAAAGAGTCACTATTTGCAGTGTTGGCCCTTCTTTTTCAGGACCTCTGCAATTTGACTGGGCATGCTCTCAATCAACTTCTGGGCCAATTCCTGACTGATAGCAACCCATTCTTTCATAATCACTTCTTGGAGTTTGTCAGAATTAGTTGGTTTTTGTTTGTCCACCCGCCTCTTGAAGATTGATCACAAGTTCTCAATGGGATTAAGATCTGGGGAGTTTCCAGGCCATGGACCCAAAATCTCAACGTTTTGGTCCCCGAGCCACTTAGTTATCACTTTTGCCTTATGGCACGGTGCTCCATCGTGCTGGAAAATGCATTGTTCTTCACCAAACTGTTGTTGGATTGTTGGAAGAAGTTGCTGTTGGAGGGTGTTTTGGTACCATTCTTTATTCATGGCTGTGTTTTTGGGCACAATTGTGAGTGAGCCCACTCCCTTGGATGAGAAGCAACCCCACACATGAATGGTCTCAGGATGCTTTACTGTTGGCATGACACAGGACTGATGGTAGCGCTCACCTTTTCTTCTCCGGACAAGCCTTTTTCCAGATGCCCCAAACAATCGGAAAGAGGCTTCATCGGAGAATATGACTTTGCCCCAGTCCTCAGCAGTCCATTCACCATACTTTCTGCAGAAGATCAATCTGTCCCTGATGTTTTTTTTGGAGGGAAGTGGCTTCTTTGCTGCCCTTCTTGACACCAGGCCGTCTTCCAAAAGTCTTTGCCTCACTGTGCGTGCAGATGCGCTCACACCTGCCTGCTGCCATTCCTGAGCAAGCTCTGCACTGGCAGCACTCCGATCCCGCAGCTGAATCCTCTTTAGGAGACGATCCTGGCGCTTGCTGGACTTTCTTGGACGCCCTGAAGCCTTCTTAACAAGAATTGAACCTCTTTCCTTGAAGTTCTTGATGATCCTATAAATTGTTGATTGAGGTGCAATCTTAGTAGCCACAATATCCTTGCCTGTGAAGCCATTTTTATGCAATGCAATAATGGCTGCTCGCGTTTCTTTGCAGGTCACCATGGTTAACAATGGAAGAACAATGATTTCAAGCATCGCCCTCCATTTAACATGTCAAGTCTGCCATTTTAACCCAATCAGCCTGACATAATGATCTCCAGCCTTGTGCTCGTCAACATTCTCACCTGAGTTAACAAGACGATTACTGAAATGATCTCAGCAGGTCCTTTAATGACAGCAATGAAATGCAGTGGAAAGGTTTTTGTGGATTAAGTTAATTTTCATGGCAAAGAAGGACTATGCAATTCATCTGATCACTCTTCATAACATTCTGGAGTATATGCAAATTGCTATTATAAAAAATTAAGCAGCAACTTTTCCAATTTCCAATATTTATGTAATTCTCAAAACTTTTGGCCACGACTGTAGAGTCGGCAGTCTGAAGATGTGGTGGAAAACGACTGGGCCTCCCTCTGAGTGTCTCCAAGCTCCAGATGTCTGTCCCTGACGCCCCTGCAGTCCAGATGGAATCTTCTGAAGCCCCCCTCGGCTACTCCAACCGGAGTAAAAAAGCCCAGAACTAAAACTAAAGTCCCTAGGTGTGCGACTTGTAGCAAGAGGCTTCCAGAAAATCACAAAAATAAACACTGCCAAGTTTGCATCATTGATCTTGTAAAGGAGGAGCAACCATCCATACTCATGGAAGTCAAATCCTTGATTCAGAGCAAAATAAAGTCCTCCCTGGCCTCTCTCAGATCTGTCCCTCCAACACCACCGGCAAAAAAAACTAAGGTGACTGTTCCATCCTCCTCTGACTCAGAGGACATGGACGAGGAGGCTTCCACCTCTAGACAGAACGTAGATATTGACGCTCTGTCTGAGGGAGAAATTGTGGAAGATAGTAAGAAATACTTCTCATCTGAGGACATGGAGGAATTATTGGGCGCTGTCAGAGCAACCATGGGCATTGAGGAGGTGAAAAAACCACGATCTGTCCAGGATGAAATGTTCGGGGGACTTAGAGCCCAAAAATAGTACACTGCTCAAAAAAATAAAGGGAACACAAAAATAACACATCCTAGATCTGAGTTAATTAAATATTCTTCTGAAATACTTTGTTCTTTACATAGTTAAATGTGCTGACAACAAAATCACACAAAAATTAAATAATGGAAATCAATTTTTCAACCCATGGAGGTCTGGATTTGGAGTCACACTCAAAATTAAAGTGGAAAAACACACTACAGGCTGACCCAACTTTGATGTAATGTCCTTAAAACAAGTCAAAATGAGGCTCAGTAGTGTGTGTGTGGCCTCCACGTGCCTGTATGACCTCCCTACAACGCCTGTGCATGCTCCTGATGAGGTGGCGGACGGTCTCCTGAGGGATCTCCTCCCAGACCTGGACTAAAGCATCTCCCAACTCCTGGACAGTCTGTGGTGCAACTTGACGTTGGTGGATAGAGCGAGACATGATGTCCCAGATGTGCTCAATTGGATTCAGGTCTGGGGAACGGGCGGGCCAGTCCATAGCATCAATGCCTTCGTCTTGCAGGAACTGCTGACACACTCCAGCCACATGAGGTCTAGCATTGTCTTGCATTAGGAGGAACCCAGGGCCAACCGCACCAGCATATGGTCTCACAAGGGGTCTGAGGATCTCATCTCGGTACCTAATGGCAGTCAGGCTACCTCTGGCGAGCACATGGAGGGCTGTGCGGCCCTCCAAAGAAATGCCACCCCACACCATTACTGACCCAATGCCAAACCGGTCATGCTGGAGGATGTTGCAGGCAGCAGAACGTTCTCCACGGCGTCTCCAGACTCTGTCACGTCTGTCACATGTGCTCAGTGTGAACCTGCTTTCATCTGTGAAGAGCACAGGGCGCCAGTGGCGAATTTGCCAATCTTGGTGTTCTCTGGCAAATGCCAAACGTCCTGCACGGTGTTGGCTGTAAGCACAACCCCCACCTGTGGACGTCGGGCCCTCATATCACCCTCATGGAGTCTGTTTCTGACCGTTTGAACAGACACATGCACATTTGTGGCCTGCTGGAGGTCATTTTGCAGGGCTCTGGCAGTGCTCCTCCTGTTCCTCCTTGCACAAAGGCGGAGGTAGCGGTCCTCCTGCTGGGTTGTTGCCCTCCTACGGCCTCCTCCACGTTTTCTGATGTACTGGCCTGTCTCCTGGTAGCGCCTCCATGCTCTGGACACTACGCTGACAGACACAGCAAACCTTCTTGCCACAGCTCGCATTGATGTGCCATCCTGGATAAGCTGCACTACCTGAGCCACTTGTGTGGGTTGTAGACTCCGTCTCATGCTACCACTAGAGTGAAAGCACCGCCAGCATTCAAAAGTGACCAAAGCCTCAGCCAGGAAGCATAGGAACTGAGAAGTGGTCTGTGGTCCCCACCTGCAGAACCACTCCCTTTTATTGGGGGTGTCTTGCTAATTGCCTATAATTTCCACCTGTTGTCTATCCCATTTGCACAACAGCATGTGAAATTGATTGTCACTCAGTGTTGCTTCCTAAGTGGACAGTTTGAATTTCACAGAAGTGTGATTGACTTGGAGTTACATTGTGTTGTTTAAGTGTTCCCTTTATTTTTTTGAGCAGTGTATTTCCTGTGAACGAAAACATAAAAGATATGATCCTGGATGAATGGACGGATCCTGAGAGAAGACTGGGGTATCCAAGGAATTCAGGAATAGGCTATTATTTGATCCGGCTGATGTTAAATTGTTTAATGAGACCCAAAAATTGACGTCCAGGTGGCAAAGGTAGTCAAAAAGACCTCCCTCCCATTTGAGGACTCGTCACAATTACAAGACCCAATGGAAAGGAAGGCCGACTCACTTCTAAAAAAAATCCTGGAGGCGTCCATGTTTGGTATAAAAACAAACATAGCTGCGAAGTTGGTAGCTAGATCCATGTGTTTCTGGCTCAATGAGTTGGAAAACTATATTAAAAATAAAACCCCAAGAGAGGAAATATTAAATTCTATTCCACTCCTTAAATCAGCCACCGCATTCTTGGTGGATTCCTCAACTGAGTCTGTGAGGTTCGCCGCCAAGAATGCTGCTCTCTCCAATTCAGCTAGAAGGGCATTGTGGATGAAAGCATGGGGAGGGGATAGAACCTCAAAAGCTAAGCTATGTTCTATAGCTTTTTCTGGGGAATACGTTTTTGGACCCGTGCTAGACTCCATCCTTGAGAAAGCAGCAGACAAAAAGAAAGGGTTTTCCGGAAGAAAGTAAAAAGAAGCCCTTTCGTTCTTTAATACCCAGACTAAATCCTATAGGGGCAAAGGGAAGTCGGGTAGGTGGAGTTACCAGAAAGGGGGAAAAGGCAGAGGATTCCTTCTCAACCCCAGAATAAGCAAGCAGATAAGCAATGACGCCAGAGTAGGGGGAGACTGAGGAATTTTCTGTCCCGTTGGGAAACGTGACCAAAAATCCGTGGGCCTTAGACATCTTAGGAAATGGCTACCGGATAGAATTTTCCTCAGTCCCTCCAAAAAAGTTCAGAGTAACATCTCACAGCCAAAAGACTCTAGAAAAAATCTGGCAGGGGGTCCTTCAACTTAGATTCAGGAGTGGTGGCAGAAGTCCCCAGTGCGGAAAGAGGAAGTTACTACTCCAATTTATTCCTGGTTCAGAAACCAGCCGGTTCCTTCTGCACTATATAAATCTAAAGGGACTAAACAAAGCTATCACAAACAGAAAATTCAAGATGGAATCCATAGCACCCATCATTCCTTTGATCAAGAGCCGGAGATTCATGACGTCCATAGACTTAATGGATGCTTACTATCATGTCCCATAAACAAAACATATCAGAAATACCTCAGATTTGCCCTAGTAGACCACTCGGGGAGAAAATACATTTTCTCTGCTCCAAGGGGTATTCACGAAGCTCGTAGTGGAAATGATATCCCCCCCTCAGAGCAGAAGGAATAAAAAGTAATTCTGTACCTAGACGTTTTCCTAGTTCTGGGGTCCCTCAGAACTGGAGACAACCAGCATTACCAACAACCTAATACGCAGGTTTCTCCAGACCTAGGCTAGATAATAAAACTAAATAAATCGTGCACAGTTCCATCCACCAGAATGAAATTTTTGTGGTGGTGATCCTGGGATTCAGTTTCTCAGATAACATCCCTCCCTCAGGAGAAATATAAATCCTTTTAATGACAAAACAAAAAAGTTCCAACGCCAGTCTCAGTGCTCAATCCGCAGTGCCATGACCTCTTGGGAATGATGACCTCCTGTATAACGGCAGTATCCTGGTTCCAAGCTCATACCAGGGTAGCCCAGTCTTGGATCATGAAGAATTGGGACAAGAGGCAGTCCTCTGTAGAAAAAAGAATCTCTTCCCCAACCGCGTAAGATCAGAATTGAACTGGTGGACGGAAAACAAAAACTTGCTAAGAGGTGTGCCCTGGATAAAAAATCAGAAATACAAATATATACAGATGCAAGTGGCACAGGATGGGGAGCAAAGGTAGGCTCACTAATCTACCAGGGCAACATAATATAAAATCATCAATCCACAGAGACTGAGGGTGATCTGGGAAGTTTCTGATGGCGTCATAGGACAAGGTATCCGTAAGACACCTGAGAAATCTTTGACAACGTAACAGCAGTCTCGTATTAAAAACATCAGGGGGGCACAAGATCCCAAGCTTAAAAGATCTGTCTGAAAAAAATAATCTTCTGGGCAGAAAGAAATGTTCCATCCATCACAGCTATCCATTTAAAAGGTACAGAAAATATACAGGCGGACTTCCTCAGCAGGAAGACCATAGATCCAGGAGAATGGGCCCCTAAACTTTGAGGTATTCCATCAGATCACCAGGAGATGGGGGACCCCCCCAGATAGACCTGTTTGCGTCAAGGAAAAACGCAAAAGTTCATCCTTTCTGCTCCCTAAACCCAGGGAGAACCCTTGGGCAGTGGATGCATTCTCAATCAGGTGGGCTTGGGAACTAGGCCTATGCCTTTCCCCTTGGCGCTAATACCCCGAGTACCTGCAAAAAATAAGATCGGACCCAGTAATAGTAATCCTAGTGGTTCCATACTGGACAAAAAGAAATTGGTTCCCAGTACTAAGGGAACTAGCTCTGGAAGAACCCTGAAAATTCCCACATAGGGGGACCATCCTTTCTCGGGGTCCAATCTTCATCAGAATCCAGGACTGTTCAAATTATCAGCCTGGATCCTGAGCGTGAGGTCCTAAAAAGCAGAGGGCTGTCTGAAAAGGTTATAAATACCCTTAAATCCAGCAGGAAAAAAGTCACCTCTGTGATACATCTTAACATCTGGAAGAAGTATTGTAGCTGGCTAGGCCCAGAACCCTCCTGTAGATCTGCCCCAAGCATTGAGAAAATACTTGATTTTCTTCAAAAGGGATTGGATTTGGGCCTGAGGACCAAGTACATTTAAAGTGCAGTCTCAGCCTTGGGGGCATGCTATGATACAGACCTGGCCAGCCATAAGTGGATAAGGAGGTTTTATAAGAGCCGCCTCTAGGTTAAGGCCATCCTTAACCCCTAGGACTCCTCATGGACTTGAACTTGGTCCTGAAAGGACTTAACAAAAATCAAACATTTTTCCTATTCAGGATATTTCACTTAAACAATTGTCATTAAAGCGGCCTTTCCTAGTAGCCATAACTTTCGGCTAGACGGAGTTGGGCGAGATCCAGGCGCTATCCTGCTGTGAACCATACCTCACTATCTTTCCAGATAGAATAGTATTACGTTTGGATCCTGTATTTTTGCCAAAGGTCGTATCGAACATTCACAGAGATCAGGAAATTGTCCTTGGCTCTTTTTCCCAGGCATTCATGAGGTCCCATCACACGATCAGTTCCAGCTCCTGATGTTCGGGATACTATCATACAGTATCTAGCAGCAACAGAGGAATTTAGGAAGGATGACAATCTTCTTGTTCAATACGCAGGTCCAAACAAGGGAAAAAAAGGCATCCAAAGCTCCATTGGATGATGGATTAAAACTAACCATTGCTGTTGCTATCAAATGTCAGGTCTAAACAGCCCTGCAAATATAAGAGCCCCACTCTACAAGAGCTATGGCTTTTTTCGTGGGCAGAAAAAGGGGGTGGTCTCCTTAGACAAAATTTGTAAAGCTTCCACCTGGTCAAGTATAAATACCTTTATATCAGACATTACCGCATTAATGTTTCTGCTTCTGCTGACTTAACCTTTGGTCAGAAGGTTCTGCAAGCAGTTGCCCACCCTATTAAGTAATCTGGTAGTTCTCATGGTAGAGCCGTCATGGTGGACAAATGGAAAAACCGTAATTGATTTAGCCGTAAATTCTGTTTCCTTGAGTCCACCATGACGGCCCACATATCCCCCCCCCCCCCCCACCCCCCCCCCCCCCCCCGGAATTAAGGAGGGGTTGAGTATGAATTAATACTCAAAAAAAAAAAAAAAATATATATAATTTTTATTTTATTTTTTTGTGCCTAAACTAAGGCTGCACCCACTTGGTAATTTGGAAAGCACGGAGGGTGAGAGTGGGTGGTGGCCTTTTAAACTCTGTGTTCCTGCCCCTACAAAGATCAAGGGGTCAATCTCATGGTAGAGCCGTCATGGTGGACTCAAGGAAACAGAATTACCGGTAAGTCTAATTACGGGTTTTTTCCTACATAACACAGATTTACCTGCAAATGAGCTTATAGTTTACTTCCCATTATAGTCTATGGGCATTTCCATTGTGTCATTCCCCTTGTCATTTCATAGAAACCAATGATAATCCACTTAATCTCAATTTAGATTCATGCTAGCTGTGCTTGGGAGAGTATGCTGCTAAAGATTTATTTGATATTTCATATGGTTCTCTTCTCCATGGCCCATCTTTCTTCCCATTATACTCTATGGGTATCCATTGTGCTATTCACCTGTCATTCCATAGCCTGTGTACTTATGCACAAAGCGTTGTGCATGCACGGCATATGTGTCAACCACTTTGCCGATCTCCAGTTTGGTGCGGGGTCAGCCACTGATCCACCTGTGCGTTCAGTGCGGACAGGATGCTGGTCCCGTGTGACTCTCTGCTTTCAGGCAAGTCAACCCCAAGACGGCGTGACACTGTTGTATCCGGGATGTGGAATAGCCCCTGGGGAGCTGGGGGGTGCAGTTGATGTGGAGAAAGACGCAGCAGCAGAAGAGGGACTCAGCCGAGGAGGTTAGCGAAGTAGGATGGAGTAGGAGGAGTAGAGGAGGTGGGCAGCAGGCCTGCCTGCAAGTCGTGGGGGTGTCACCAACCCTCTGCAGAGCCACGCATTCCATGCTTGGCAGCCGTCAGCAGGTTTACCCAATTTGCAATGTACGTGATATACCTGCCCTGACCATGCTTTACAGACCAGGTATCAGTGGTCAGATGGACCCTTGCCCCAACACTGTGTGCAAGAGATGCCATGACTTCCTTTTCCACAAAAGAATACAGGTTGGGAATTGCCTTTTGTGAAAAGAAATTCGGCCGGGTACCTTCCACTGCGGTGTCCCAATAGCTACAAATTTTTGAAGGCCTCAGACTCCACCAGTTTGTATGGTAAAAGCTGGCGGGCTAAGAGTTCCGACAAGCCAGCTGTCAGACGCCGGGCAAGGGGGTGACTCTGTGACATTGGCTTCTTACGCTCAAACATTCCTTGACAGACACCTGACTGTGGGCAGATGAGCAGGAATTGCTGAAGGTTGAGAGGCGGAGTGGCGGATGGTTGAGAGAGGGCAAGTAGGACAGCAGTGGTTGACGTGGCTGAAGATGCTGGACCAGGAGGAGGATGGCGGCTTTGTGCTGCTTGTACTCATGTGTTGATCCCATAGGCATTTGTGATTTGAAATCATGTGCCTTCGCAAAGCAGTTGTACCTAGGTGGGTGTTGGACTTCCCACGACTCAGTTTCTTTTGCACAGGTTGCAAATGGCATCGCTGTTGTCAGAGGCAGACACACAAAAAAAATGCCACATTGCTGAGCTTTTGCAATGACGCCATTCTGGTGTGGCAACAGCATGCGTTGATTGGCGTGCTGTCTGGCTGACCCCCGGGTGCCGATGCATGCTGTCTGACTGTGCCACTAGCTCCTTGCGACGACCTCCCCCTGCTTCCAACTCCTCTCCTCCTCCTCTCTGTCTCCCCATCTGAACTATCCCCCTGTTCTTCTTCTCTTCAGCGGGCACCCACGTGACATCCACGGACACATCGTCATAATTAACCGCTTCACTTGATTCTCACCACTCAGCAAAGGAAGCGGCAGCGAGTACAACATCATCATCATCACACCGTGTGCCCATGTGTGTAATGCTACCTGACTGAGACATATCCCTGTTATCTACATCCTTTGGCAATAATGGTTGCGCATCACTCATTTCTTCCAACTGATGTGTAAATAACTCCTCTGACAGATCAAGTGAAGCAGCTGTGGTGCTAGTGTTGGCGGCAGGCGGGCAAGTGGTAACTTGAGAGGTGCCCGAAGCTGAGCTGGAGATGGATGGTGCGTCAAGGTTCCGAGCGGAAGCTGTAGAAGATTGGGTGTCCTGTGTTAGCCAGTCAACTATGTCCTCAGAACTTTTTGAGTTCAGGGTACGTGGCCTCTGAACACTGGGCATTATTCTTGGGCCAAAGGGAATCACAGCACCACGACCACGACGGCCCCTGCGGGGTGGCGCCGCCTCTGCCTGTCATTTTTTTTAGATTAGTTGTACTATGCGTGCAAGCTACTGTGACACCAGATATGAGTGCACTGACAGTAGTTGGCACAGTACACACTGTAGGACTAACACACACGCTTGCAGGCAACTAACTGCAATTATATTACAGTCAAAAAAGTTTTTGTTTTTTTTAATGCAAGCTACTGTGACACCAGATATGAGTGGTGGCACTGGGTAAGTGGGCACAGTATACGCTGTGTGCCTAAACACACACACTGGCAGGCAACTGCAATTACATTACAGAGGGGAAAAAATAAAAGCAGACTGATGTACTAGCCCTAAAAAGGGCTTTTTGGGGTGCTGTCAGGACGATGTCCTTACAGAAGAGATCAGATGAGTCTTTCAGCACTGAGTGGACACTGAATACACTGGCCTAGCTATCGATTTCCCTATTAAATCAGCAGCAGCTACACTGTCCCTCCTCTCTCTAAGACTGCAGCTTCCGAATGAATCTAAAATGGATGCTGTCCAGGAGGGTATGCTGCCGATTGGCTGGAATGTGTCTGCTGACTGTGAGGTACAGGGTCAAAGTTTGCTCAATGATGACGAATAGGGGGCGGACCGAACATCGCATATGTTCGCCCGCTGCAGCGAACGCGAACAAGCTATGTTTGCCGGCGAATAGTTTGGGACATCTCTATTGAGAGAGAGGAACCGGGATAATTGGCTTTTGGGCCAACAAATCCCGAATCCCCCCTTCCAATTTTTTCTGTAGCACAGCGATCTTTGGATGGGGGTTATTCTTAATAAATTTGGGGGAGGAGGAAGGCAAAGGGTAATATTTTAACCTTTTGAAATGATGTTTAACACCCAGGGATTTATTGTGATATCTTCCCATTCCTTTAAGAACAGCTTCAGTCTTCCTCCTACGGTACCTCTCTGGCATCATTGTTTAGTAGAATCTGTATTTCTTGGGGTAAATAAAAAACCTCTGTTACCACTTTTTTGATTTTTCCCTTTTGACCAAGGAGTGTCCCTAGAGGTTCTCTTGGCCTGGAAAAAACTCCCTTTTTATTCCTACGAAAGGGAAATTTCCTTTTGTCTGACAGGAAATCAACTGCTTTCACTAGTAGGGGAAAGGAGTCTTTTAAAGTATCATAAGAGGCTCCTTCTTTCAGGAGAACCTCTAACTGTAACAGCCACAGTTTTAAAGACCTTGATATGGATGTGGCTGCCAGATTAGGCTTAAATAGTGCTGTGCTAGCCTCCCAGACTTTTTTAAGAACCTGATCAGTTTTTTTTGTCCATGGGGTCCTTTAAAGTCCCCATATCTTCAAATGGGAGAGCATTAGCCCCTTTAACTAGTTTGGATAGAGATACATCCACTTTGGGGCAAGTTGTTAATAGGGCCTCGTCTTCTTCACAGAATGGGAGGGGACGTTTCATCGTTTTTGGAATAAATAGTTTTTTATCTGGGGATTTCCATTCTTTTTAATTAGTTCCATCATGTTTTTATGGACCGGAAACACCCTCTTTTTTCTTTGTTCTAGGCTGCTATACATTTGGTCCTGGACAGACCTCTGCACTTTTTTGTCTGAGAGCCCCATTGTAGCCCTAATGGCTTTTACTAACTCCTTTGTGTCCTCAGAGGAAAAAAGGAAGTTTTTATACTCTGAATCAGACCCGGAAGAGATCTCGGAATCTTCATCCTCCGAATCCGACTCAAGCTCGTCAGTCAGAGGATGATGACCCGGAGATACTCAATTTAGGATCTCTGTGTTTAGAGCTAGATGTTCCAGGAGTAACTATCGGACTTTCTGCCGTAGCAGATCTAATTTCTTCCCGTATTACATCTCGTAGCTCCTGTCTAATTGACGGGACTAAGTCCTTCACCATATTAGAGGTACATTTGTTGCTACGTTTTTTGTTATAAGTGTCGGGCAATCTAGCTGAACACATAACACATTTTTTTTTATTTTTGGACGAGAAAGAGAGAGAATGAATGAGAATACTGGGTTAGCAAAGTAATATAACCAGCACTCACCCATCCCCCAGGACCTTAACTTACAATAGAGGGTCCCTGAGAGGTTTCCATCTGGCCAGGTTGCTCAGACATGTTTACAACAACCCTCTTTCTGCAAAACCCATCTTAAATACTCTCACCTGCAGACCTCAGATCAGTGGGCGACTTCCGCCATGATCAGCGAGCCGATTTGCGGCTCCGCCCCCTCCTCATGCGTTCCACAGAGCGGAAGTTCCCGTTGAAACGTACGTGAACCGCATAGGACTTCCGGTGGCGTTCATCGCGAGAGCCGAAACTATCGGATCGCGATGAGGAGCTTCCAAACAGACAGGAGGGGACTCCCTGAGTGTCCGGTCGCACATGGACCTCCGTGCCCGACACGTGCAGCGGGAGGTAAGGAGCGGTAATCTCGCCATCTTCACAACACCTCAATACCCAACTAGGGCACGGGTGCTGTCGCTCCCTCATGCATAATAAGGCATTTCTTTCTTCTTACCGCTCTGCCGCCTGAAACAGAACGGGCTCATAGCATGTGCCATGAGGATGATCCTTCTCCTACCTGGAGGGACAGGAAGACACTGAGGAAGAGCTGAAGGAGGGTCTATTTAGACTTCCTGTCCCTACCTGGTTGGAGGCGGGTCATCTCTCATGGTATGCCGTCATGGAGGATGAAAGGGAAAGAAATAATGTTTTAGTGTCTCCATAGTCTGAGAGCCATAGCTTTTTTATTTAGGGGCTCATATTTTGCAGGATGAGGTGACGGTTTGATTAGTACTATTTTAGGAGGCATACGTCCTTTCAATCGCTTGGTGTTGCACTTTTTGTGATAGTAGGTGACCCAAAAATGTCATTTTTGGCACTGTTATTATGATTTTTTTTACCGTGTTCATCTGAGAGGTTAGGTCATGTGATATTTTTATAGAGCTGGTCGTTACGGACGTGGCAATTCCAAACATGTTTAGGGTATTTTATATTCTTAATTTTTACTGAATTAGAAAAGTGCATATATGGGAAAATGTTAGATTATTTTTAAACATTTTTGGCTCAGACCCACTTGGTTCTTGAAGATCCATTGGGTCTGATGCCTCTATAATACACTGCAGTACACTGTATAGTGTACTGCAGTGTATTTTCTATTACACTTTAGCAGGAGACAGATGAGGCTTAGAAATACCATGGCAAGCCGGATGCCTGTGAAGGCGTCCGGTTGCCATGGTAACCATCGGGGCTGACACAGCAGCTCAGCGCCCGATGGGAGAGGGAGCTCCCTCCCTGCCCCTTCCATACAGCGGTCCCTATGGACCGCGGGACGGAAGGGGTTAACTGACATCAGTGCCAGCATGGGGTTCCACTCGTCCTGAAATTTAACCACCTCAGCTCTCCTAGCTTAAACCCCCTTAATGACCTCACCACTTTTTACAATTCTGCACTACACTACTTTCACGGTTTATTGCTCGGTCATACAACTTACCACCCAAATGAATTTTACCTCCTTTTCTTCTCACTAATAGAGCTTTCATTTGGTGGTATTTCATTGCTGCTGTCATTTTAACTTTTTTTGTTATTAATCGAAATTGACCAAAATTTTTGCAAAAAAAAAGAAAGAAATTTTTCACTTTCAGTTGTAAAATTTTTCAAATAAAACTACATTTCTATATAAATTTTTCTCTAAATGTATTGTTCTACATGTCTTTGATAAAAAAAAATGCAATAAGTGTATATTTATTGGTTTGCGCAAAAGTTATAGCTTTTACAAACTATGGTGCAAAAATGTGAATTTCCGCATTTTCAAGCAGCTCAGACTTTCTGAGCACCTGTCATGTTTCCTGAGGTTCTACAATGCCCAGACAGTAGAAACACCCCACAAATGACCCCATTTCGGAAAGTAGACACCCGAAGGTATTCGCTGATGGGCATAGTGAGTTCATAGAAGTTTTGATTTTTTGTCACAAGTTAGCGGAAAAAGTGTTTTTTTTTTTAAAGTCTCATATTCCACTAACTTGTGACAAAAAATAAAAACTTCCATGAACTCACTATTCCCATCACGAAATACCTTGGGGTGTCTTCTTTCCAAAATTGGGTCACTTGTAGGGTATTTATACTGCCCTGGCATTTTAGGGGACCTAAAGCGTGAGAAGAAGTCTGGAATCCAAATGCGTAAAAAATGCCCTGTGAAATCCTAAAGGTGCTCTTTTGAATTTGGGCCCCTTTGCGCACCTAGGCTGCAAAAAAGTGTCACACATGTGGTATCGCCGTACTCAGAAGAAGTAGGGCAATGTGTTTTGGGGTGTATTTTTACATATACCCATGCTGGGTGAGAGAAATCTCTGTAAACGTCAACTTTTCCCATTTTTTTTATACAAAGTTGTCATTTTAGAGAGATATTTCTCTCACCCAGCATGGGTATATGTAAAAAGACACCCCAAAACACATTGCCCAACTTCTCCCGAGTATGGCGATACCACATGTGTGACATTTTTTTGCAGCCTAGGTGCGCAAAGGGGCCCAAATTCTAAAGAGCACCTTTTAGGAGGGCATTTTTAGACATTTGGATTCCAGACTTCTTCTCACGCTTTAGGGCCCCTAAAATGCCAGGGCAGTATAAATACCCCACATTTGACCCCATTTTAGAAAGAAGACACCCCAAGGTATTCCGTGAGGGGCATGGCGAGTTCATAGAAGATTTATTTTTTTGGCACAAGTTAGCGGAAATTTTTTTTTTTTAGTTTTTTCTCACAAAGTTTTCTCACAAAATCATTGCCTGAATTTATTTATTTTTTTATAAAAAATGTTTGCCAAAGCATATGAACACCGCCCCTCAGCTCATAAGCCTCGGCAAACGTATCTTTACTGTAGAGGAGAAATCTAGTCTTGCAGAGCCGCATACACAGACTTTTGTGTAATCTGACAGCAGCGCAATGCTTCTGTCAGAATGCACATCAGTGCTGCAGCTGGTTCATCGGTTGGTCCACCTAGAAGGTAAAAAAACAAACAAAAAAAAAAAAAAAAAAACAGGCCGCAACGCAATAAATTTTATTAACATTAACTTTTATAAAACTTTATTGAACTTTTGGAACAGAACATTAACTTTTTTGCTTACCGGTGATTTTTTTTTTT
Organism: Bufo bufo; assembly: GCF_905171765.1. Classification (NCBI taxonomy): domain Eukaryota; kingdom Metazoa; phylum Chordata; class Amphibia; order Anura; family Bufonidae; genus Bufo; species Bufo bufo. Next base: position 290,010,542 of record NC_053393.1, read on the forward strand.
TTTTTACCTTTATAGGACAAACCTCTCCTTCCCCATGGGACAATGTGCAAAGTGCAAATCACCCAGAGATGTGGCGAAGTACATTATGCACTTTGTCCCAGGTGAAAGGAGAGGTTTGCAGCAGCTCTGTGTGAAAGGGTCCTAAGACCCCTGTGTGCCTGTCCTGTGTCACGCAATCCCTATGCTAATAGTGTACCTGTGTGTGGTACTTCCAGAAACACTCCCCTAAGCATAGGGCAGGGTGGTCAGGGCAGTCAGGACAGAAATAGCGGGTGTCACGCCTTATTTCACTCCTGCTACAGACACAACATTTTTTTCGGGGTGGCGCTTGGTTTGAGGTACCAGCAACGACATTGGGGAAATGTCGCTCATGTAGACGGCTCACTACACTGGTGGTTGAGGGCCACGGAACCTCCTGGATACAGGAGGTTCTCGATGATCTCTTCCTGAAATTTGAGGAAGGATCTTGTTCTCCCAGCCTTACTGTAGAGAACAAAACTATTATAGACAGCCAATTGAATTAAATATACAGACACCTTCTTATACCTGTGTCTGGTCCTGCGGGAAAGTAAATAAGGAGCCAACATCTGGTCATTGAAGTCCACCCCTCCCATGAGCAAATTATAGTTGTGGACACAGAGGGGCTTTTCAATTACTCCAGTTGCTCGTTCAATTTCGATTATCGTGTCTGCGTGAATGGAGGAGAGCATGTAAACGTCACGCTTGTCTCTCCATTTCACCGCGAGCAGTTCTTCGTTACACAAGGCAGCCCTCTCCCCCCTTGCAAGACGGGTGGTAACGAGCCGTTGGGGGAAGCCCCGGCGACTAGGTCGCGCGGTGCCACAGCAGCCAATCTGTTCTAAAAATAAATGCCTGAAGAGGGGCACACATGTGTAGAAATTGTCCACATAAAGATAGTACCCCTTGCCAAATAAGGGTGACACCAAGTCCCAGACTGTCTTCCCACTGCTCCCCAGGTAGTCAGGGCAAACGACCGGCTCCAGGGTCTGATCTTTACCCTCATAGACTCGAAATTTGTGCGTATAGCCTGTGGACCTTTCACAGAGCTTATACAATTTGACCCCATACCGGGCGCGCTTGCTTGGGATGTATTGTTTGAAGCCAAGGCGCCCGGTAAAATGTATCAGGGACTCGTCTATGCAGATGTTTTGCTCAGGGGTATACAAATCTGCAAATTTGGTGTTAAAGTGGTCTATGAGGGGCCGAATTTTGTGGAGCCGGTCAAAAGCTGGGTGGCATCTGGGATGAGAGGTGCTGTTGTCACTAAAGTGCAGGAAACGCAGGATGGTCTCAAATCGTGTCCTGGACATGGCAGCAGAGAACATGGGCATGTGATGAATTGGGTTCGTGGACCAATATGACCGCAATTCATGCTTTTTTGTCAGGCCCATGTTGAGGAGAAGGCCAGAAAAGTTTTAAATTCGGAAACTTGGATGGGTTTCCACCGAAAAGACTGGGCATAAAAGCTTCCCGGGTTGGCGGCTATAAATTGAATGGCATACCGATTTGTTTCTGCCACGACTAAGTCCAAGAGCCCTGCAGTCAAGAACAGCTCAAAAAAAAACAGTGCTGATCAGATCTGAGCTGTCTCAACCCGAACTCCAGACTGGGTGGTGAAAGGGGGAACTACTGGTGCGGCTGAAGTTGGGGGGCTGCCAATCAGGGTTTGCCAGCACCTCAGGGACTGTCTGTGCAGTGGCTGCGACGGGGGAACTAATGCACGTGCCACCGTACCAGCTTCAAATGCCCTTCTGGTGCTCGCCACTTCACCATGTTCTACGGCAGTGCTGGTACTAAGTCCAGGATGGGCTGCGCTGCTGGTGTATGCCTCACCATGTAATCTGACAGCACCAGCCCCACTCTGCTGCCCTTGAAGCGCATCCTGCGCAACCTGTGGTCTAGCAACACGGGGCCGGGTACGCCTGGTGGTATCAGGGACCTCAACCTCATCGTCCGAACTTTGGGTCAGACTGCCACTGCTTTCTACAGGTTCGTATTCTGACCCGCTGGATTCGTCAGATGAGGGTTCCCATTCCTCATCCGACTGGGTCAGAAGCCTGTAGGCCTCTTCAGAAGAATACCCCTTACTTGCCATTTGTTCAACTAAATTTAGGGGGTATTCCCCGAGACTAAAATTTTTTTTTTAATTTTGTCACTGCGACGGGGCGGGCGTGGTGAACGCACGTGTGGGCGACTGATCGGGCAAACACTGCGTTTTGGGTGGAGGGTGAGCTAAGGTGACACTAATACTATTATAGATCTGACTGTGATCAGTTCTGATCACTTACAGATACTATAAAAGTTCCAATGCTGATTAGCGATACGCTAATCAGCGAATCAGTGACTGCAGTGGGCTGGGCGCTAACTACCTACCAAAGGGGCCTAAACTAACCTAAAACCTAAGGCTGGGTTCACACGAGTGGATGCCGTGCGTGGCATCCGCTCCGTGAAAGAGTGCCAAGACCCGATGCAGACTGCAGAGGCACGGAGCATTAACATGACTGATAATGCTCCGTGCCTCTGTGTGACCTCTTTACTACGAAATCACTATGAGATAAAGTTGTCACTGTGATTTCGTAGTAAAGAGGTCACAGAGAGGCACGGAGCATTATCAATCATGTTAATGCTCCGTGCCTCTGCAGTCTGCATCGCGTCTTGGCTGTCATTCACGGAGCGGATGTCACGCACGGCATCCGCTCGTGTGAACCCAGCCTAACAGTCATTACTGGTGAAAAAAAGTTTACACTGATCACTTTTTTCCCTTTCACTAGTGATTGACAGGGGTGATCAAGGGGTTAATTGGGGTGATTGGGGGTGATCTGGGGCTAAATGTATAGTATTTTGTGTACTTACAGCAGTGCTTCTCAAATAGTGGGGCGCGAGGCTCCGTAAAGGGGGGGGGGGGGCGCGAGGCTCCGTAAAGGGGGGCTCGTTCGACCTCGGCAAACACTGTCATATTGGATGTCCAGATCGGATTATCTGGCTCACTCGCAACCGGCGTCCCACACAGCGTCTGTTGCCTAGCAACTCTACGGCTGGAGAGAGGGAGCAGCGTGGCGCGATCACTGGAGATTGTCCCAGCCAGCCCCAGTAGCAGCCCGACGCGGAGGACCACGTGACCGCCAACGCACGTGACACATGCAGAGGACCCATGGAGACATACAGGAATCAATACGCCGGTTCCTAGTGCCACTCACAGAGGAGAAAGAGCAGGACGCCAGCATGTCATCAAGGCAGAGTCGCAAAGATACATCCGCAGCATCACCAGGTGGGAAAACAAGAGCTGAAGCACAGAAAGAACATAAAGAGCAGGGGTCAAGGAGAGGAGGTAGGACAAACACAAAATCTGATAATAAAACTGAAAAGGGGAAAAGAAATAGTAACCAGGGGATGGAGGAGGAAAAAGTATACGAACTAGAAGGCAGTACCCTGGATGATGCTCTATCCTGATTGGCCAAACCCGCCCGTGTGACTTTTAGACCCAGAAATCTGTCCTCTGTACAGAAAAAACGCCTGAAAGAAAGGAGTTGAACACACATAAAAGGGGACACCGCCGATTCAGCCAAAAAAGGTCAGTGTTCTGATGAAAAAGCTTTTATTATGCTTTGAAACGCGTCAACGCGACCTGTAGGGGCCATTCATTCATCTATGCCTTATTGCCATTGCTCCACAACTGATGTAAGTGTGGCTCATTTTTATGCTTTTAATCTTTGTATTTTACAAACTTCTTTTTTTATTCTCTTATACGTTAATAAGGATACAGTGTTATGCAGAGGTGTACTTATTACAATTTTATAGACAAATGATACTATTTACAGTCGCGCGGGGGGCGCAAAATGTTCTCTTCTTCCTAGGGGGGGGCATGACAGAAAATAATTGAGAAGCACTGACTTACAGTGATGTGTGCTCTCTGCTGGAACCAACCGACGAAAAGGAACCAGCAGAGAGCACAGAAGCCATTTAACACATTATATTTATAAATATAATGTGTTATATGGCTTCTGATTCGATTTTTTAAAAGTCACCAACCTGCCAGCGATGATCATTGGCTGGCAGGCTGGTGACGAACTTCTCCTCTAACTTTTCCCGGCACGCACTGCGCATGCGCGGGCTGGCTATGCTCGAAATCTCGCGTCTCGCGAGAGGACGCATCGGCGCGTCCAGGAGGAATAACAATCCTGCGTTCGGCGGTCCTGAGGAGGTTAAAGGGGAGGGGTGTCGGCACAGTTATACACAGCAGCGCAGCCCCGATCTCACCACTCACTGAGGAGATCAGGGCTGCGCTGCTGAACGCTGCGAATCGAACACAAAGCCCGGACAGTTCCACTCCTCCTCCCCTGATTTTCAACCATTCTCTCCCCCTACGGCTGTGCTGCATACAGAGCATGCGCGGCTCTGTATCAGACGTGCGCGCTCTCGTGCGAATGACAGGCTGCCTGGGTGAAAAGTAAGTGCGGTCTGCGCAAGTGTGGCCCATAGATGCGGCCGTGGAGCGGTAGCCATAGCTATGGGTTGTCAAGTGTAAACAATAGGGTAGGAGGGAAGGCAATTTATCTTTAAGGGTGCATTATAAATAATAGAAGCCATTTAGAAAAATGAAGTATGGCACCAGTGTAAACATTTGAAACATGATCATCAAGATGGGAATACCCCTTTAACCTGTTCTGGACATAGGACGTACCTGTACGCCCTGAGTAGTTCCGATCACCGCCGCACGGTAGGCGGTGATCGGAACTGGGTGCCTGCTCAAATTATTGAGCAGGCACCCTGGGATAATGCACCGGGGGTTCCTGTGTCTAGCGATGATGTGTCTAGCGATGATGATGAGCCCCCAAGGCGGCAAGGGGACCGCCATGCTAGGGACCCTGTGGTCCAAACTAGTACGAGCAGCTCTGGGGCTCGTACTAGTTTACCGGCCCACCAGTTAAGTCCACCGGAGACCCCTACCGGTGAACTCGTCTGGTGTACCCCAGAGCATTTTCAGCCCGCGATTCCCGATTTTGTAGGCCAACCAGGAATCCAGATTTCCACAGTGGGCTTCACTGAATACGACTACTTTGTAAACCTGATGGTGGAGCAGAAGAACCTGTACGCCCAACAGTTCGTTGCTCAACACCCGGGCTCCTTTTTGGCTAGGGCCGGTGGCTGGACTCCAGTCAGTGCAGCCGAGATGAGGACATTTTGGGGCCTCGTGCTGCACATGGGCCTAGTCAAAAAACCTAGTGTCAGGCATTACTGGAGTGGGGACGTCCTCTACCAGACCCCACTTTACAGTATGGCCATGACACTTGTGTGGGACCTTATGCACCCACTGCTAGATAAGGGTTACCACCTGTACGTGGATAACTTTTATACTAGTATCCCCTTGTTCCAGTCCCTCGCCGCCAGATCCACGTCCGCTTGTGGGACTGTGTGGAAAAATCAACGCGGCCTCCCTACCCACCCCCTCCAGGTACCTATCCCCAGGGGTTCGACCCATGCCCTTACGAGTGGAAACCTGTTGCTGGTCAGATATAAGGACAAGAGAGATGTCCTTGTACTGTACACAATTCATGGTAACGGCATCACCCCAGTCCCTGTGCGAGGAGGTACCGCGGCAAAAGGTCCTCAAGCCCGATTGTATCGTCGACTACAATCGGTATATGGGAGGAGATGATCTCTCTGATCAAGTCCTCAAGCCATATAATGCCATGCGCAAAACCCGGGCATGGTACATAAAAGTTGCGGTCTACTTGGTACAGGTTGCCTTGTAAACTCTTTTGTGTTGTCCCGGAGTGCTGGCAACACAGGGACATTCCTTCAGTTCTATGAGGCAGTCCTCACGGACCTGATCTTTTCTGACCGGGAAAGAGCAGGCCGGAGTACCTCGGGAACTGGAGGCGCCCGGATCGTCCCAGGCCAACACTTTCCAGGTGTGGCCCCCTATATTGGAAAAGTGCAGAGTGTGTCACAGGAGGGGGATACGGAAGCACACCACTACTCAGTGTGACACGTGCCCCGATCATCCGGGCCTCTGCACTGACTGTTGCTTCAGGGAGTACCACACCTCCATGTAGTACTAAATTTATATTCCCCTTCCCCAATTTAGCAACTGACAATCGGATAAAGAAAAACTATGGTTCTCAGACTTATTAGGTATCGCCACATCCAGATGAAAACAACAATTTTTTGGCATAGAATTGTAATAGCAAGCAATAAAAAAGTCATATGCCCCCCAAAATAGTGCCAAAAAAAACGTCCTCTCATCCCGCAAAAAATGAGCCCCTACCGAAGATAATCGGCTAAAAACAAAAACTAACAGACTATGGAGATACTAAAATGTTTTGTTTATAAAAAGATAATATAGTTTAAAACATAAATAAACAAATACAAAATAGACCTATTAAGAATCTGCTCTATAAAAATACCCCATGACCTAACCCCTCAGATGAACACGGTCAAAAAAATTAAATAAAAACTGTGCCAAAAAAGCAATTTTTGGGCAAATTTTCCGTTTTAATCCGTTTTTTTCCAGTAACAAAGCAAGGGTTAACAGCCAAACAAAACTTAATATTTATTACCCTGATTCTGCAGTTTACAGAAACACCACATATGTTGTCGTAAACTGCTGTATGACCAAACGGCAGGGCGCAGAAGGAAAAGAACGCCGTATGGTTTTTGGAAGGCAGATTTTGACGGCCTTTTGCACCATGTCCCATTTGAAGCCCCCCTGATGCACTCCTAGAGTAGAAACTCCATAAAAGCGACCCCATCTAAGAAACTACGCCCCTCAAGGTATTCAAAACTGATTTTACAAACTTTATTAACCCTTTAGGTGTTCCTCAACAGTTTATGACAAATGGAGATGAAATTTCAGAATTTATATTTTTGGTAACCTTGCTTCACAAAAATGTAATATAGATAAACCAAAAATCATATGTACCCTAAAAATAGTCCCAACAAAACTGTCACCTTATCCCGTACTTTCAAAATGGGGTTACTTTTATGGAGTTTCTACTCTAGGGGTGCATCAAATGGAACATGGTGTAAATAAACCAGTCCAGCAAAATCTGCCTTTCAAAAACCACACGGCGCACCTTTCCCTCTACGCCCTACTGTGTGCCCGAACAGTAGTTTACGGACACATATGGGGTGTTTCTGCAAACTACAGAATCGGGGCAATAAATATAGCATTTTGGTTGGCTGTTAACCCTTGCTTTGTTACTGGGAAAAAATGGATTAAAATGGAAAATTTGCCAAAAATTTGATAATTTCAATTTTTAGCTCCATTTGCCAATAACTCTTGTGCAACACCTAAAGGGTTAACAAAGTTTGTAAAATCAGTTTTGGATACCTTGAGGGGTGTAGTTTTTAGAATGGGTGGTTTCTATTATGTAAGCCTCACAAAGTGACTTCAGACCTGAACTGGTCCCTAAAAATTTGGTTTTTGAAAATTTCTGAAAAATTTAAAGATTTGCTTCTAAACGTCTAAGCTTTGTAACGTCCCCAAAAACTAAAATATCATTTCCAAAATGATCCAAACATGAAGTAGACATATGGGGAATGTAAAGTAATAACTATTTTTGTAGGTATTACTATGTATTATAGAAGTAGAGAAATTGACTCTTGGAAATTTGCAAATTTTCCCAAAATTTGGGTAAATTTGGTATTTTTTATAAACTTCATTTTACCAGTGTCATGAAGTACAATATGTGACGAAAAAACTATCTCAGAATGGTCTGGATAAGTAAAAGCGTTTTAAAGTTATCACCACATAAAGTAACACTGGTCAGATTTGCAAAAAATGGCCTGGTCCTTAAGGTGAAAATGAGCCCGGTCCATAATGGGTTAAATTGATATTATGATTTTTGTACTATTTATATATGGATTAAAAAAGTAATTTGTATTTTTAAATATGGTCACAGTTTAAGTGCTACTTGTACTTGTTTGAGTAATTTTCTATGCATGGATACCATATACATCAACCAGCCATTACATTAAAACCAGGTCTGCCTATAGTTGATCACTTACAACTGTGGAAAAACAAAGCTCACATGACATAGAGACAGTTTTCACGTCCAAGAGGATTAACAATCTAACATTTTTTTTTATTGTGTTCCAGGGACATTAAAGGTACTAAACTAGACAGTCCAGTTACAGCTCTATTGTATAGGCTCAGACATCAACTATGCCAATCTCTGTTTGTGTTTGCCATTACTCTTGCAGTAGACATAAAGCTGCCCACGTCTTTTCACAATGTAACAGTCTTTGCAGCGCTTCTTCAGGACACCTTTAGTTTTCAGCCCAGACGTCTGTTGCACTGGTAGCAGGTAATTACCAGGCAGAAGAAACGTACTTCTGAAGTAAATTATATTCTTTGGATTGCAGTATCGAGTACATGTGTTGAAGACCATGGACATGAAAGAAAAATGTACACTGCTCTTGCCAACAAGTTTCTGAGGATTCAACAAAGAGTACAAAGCTCTCCTAAGAAGCAATGCCATAGTCAGACCTGCAAAAATAAATCATGTATTAAGATTGTCAACTTTAATATGTGAGATAATTTAGAGACCCTGCAATCAAAACCTAGTATCTGACCATACATGACAACTGTATATTCTACATAATTACATTCACATTCTGCGTTTTCATGCAGAGAGCTGTAACAGTCTAAAATAAGGTCCACTCTCCTTAGATGAACCAGAACCGATGACTTATGGGCTGGCTCCATCTCAGGAAAGGGAGAACAGAACTGAGGCAGCAAGAGAAGAATGTAGGGTACCAGGTATAAATGCTAACTATATACATGTGACATGTCATATTTTAGGTACTGTATGGACCGGAGAGTCACTAATCTTCAAAAGCAAGATCAACATATTAAAGCAAACAAATACAACTGAGGACTATTCTAAACCTATTTTATTAGAATTATTTCTTAAAGGGGTTGGTACATCTAAGACACTGATAGCATATCCTAGTGAAGCCATTAATGTCAGATCCCACTCCTATCTCCAGAACGAGGGCCTCCAAAGGGAAAGGCAGCACACCCGCATGCTCTCCATTTATCGCTATGGAAGTTCTGAAGAGAGCCAAGAGAGCACGATCGGCTGCTTTTGAAAGTCCCATAGCGGTAAAGAGGGTGGCTGCACATGTAGGAATGCACTCTGTTCACTTCGGGGACCCCGCTCTGGATACAGGAGCAAGTCGCAGAGGTGGGACCTGCACCTATCTGACATAGCGATGTGCCATCAATGTCTGAGATGGGAATACACCTTTAAAGCTGGTTCCTAAAAGCTGATAAAATGTTGATCATACTGCCTAATCTGTGTGGCTACATCAATCTACCCCAGTTAGGCTCTGTTTATGAACCAACCGCATTTTGCAGGTCTCAAGTTTATTTATTTTTTCAATAAATAAGAAAAATGTTAAGCTATCATTTTATGAAAATGAAAAAATGAGAACTCTTAGGCCCAGATGTACTAATCCCATAGACAGTGTAAACTTAGGCTGTCAAGTCAGGGATCCGCCTGGATGATGAATGTGGTGCAAGGAGTTAGACATTTGTCTAACTCTATAGCCTCTGTTGGTTAGGTTAGCTTACTTTACGATGGATTTTTATGGCCGAATTGTGGTGAATTTTAGACCACACAGCCTTTGCAACAAAGATCTTCCCCCTTGTCGACCAAGATCCATATTGGAATATCAATCTTTTGCCATGCACACCACACTTTCCTTTGGCACCTGCTGCTCCAGTGCTCTGATCCTGAAGTGTGTGGTCCAGGAAGACATAAAGTGACTGTGGTCAGTTACTGCAGATGGACATGATACAGGCAGGAAGTGGCCGTCAGTCACATGACTATAGAGGACATATAATTACAGCAGACCCTTACTAAGTGTAGTCACTATTTTTATATTTTTCTCGAAACAAACTTTATATGCACATAACAGATATAACACAAAACTTTGACGCCCGTGTGACTCGACCCAGATAAGCCATTACACATCCGCTTGCTGTAATTCTCACCCCCAAGCCGGACTCACCACTGAATACACCGACCTCAACACTCCGGACCGCTCCACGCATGCGCACTTCTCAACCTCAGCTGTCACTAACACGTCGGAGAAGGGGTGTGTGTTGATGACACACACGTAACTCACTCTCTCATTGGTTCGTAAGATCTCTAAACTCGGAGATACTTGTACTTCTTTACACATTACTTCCGGAGTCCAAGTCACTTTAAGGCGGCGCTAACTGGGAAAAGTGGAGGTCACTGTTGACATGGCGGCCTCCTGGTTGGTGCTGGGACGTGGTATCGTAAGGAGTTACCGGAGCTCTTTTTTTGTTCCACGGTCCTTGGCATGTGTAGCCGTACATACTGGGAGACAGCTCAGCGCCGCTGTGTCGAGTACTGGGGAGAAGGTCACCCACAGCGGACAGGTCATTGTATTTTCCATCTCACTAACACTTCTATACATCCAGAATGATGTTCTGAATGCATAAAACTAACACTGACAGCGCCTCTGCTACATCAGCACTGTTTCTTCCACAGCCTGAGGCCCCTTTTGCTATCAAAAGCCATGTGCACTTTTGCAATACCTTTGCAAAATATCGTGATTGACTGTATCTTACCATCATTTTGTATACGATTATAAGGGTGCATTCTCCCAACCTTATGTATTTTGTGATCTGCAAAAAATACGGATGATGTCTGTGTGACATCGGTGTTGCATTCGGTTTCATTGCAGATCCATTGTAACAATACCTACCTGTCCTTGTCCCCAAAATAGACAAGAATAGGGGGGCATACTAAAAGGAATGATAGAGTGGAATGCCCATAGACTTTAACAGGAAAGTGGAATGCCCATAGAGAATAATTGAAATGTAATATTTGAATTAGAGACAAAACCATTTGACATATCGAATAATTATTTAGCAGACATACTCTCCAAATTCAGTGGGATTATTTAATGTTCAGATTAAGTGGAATTATCACTGTTTTCTGCAGAATGACGAGGGTGCAATGATACAAAGGCATGCCTATAGACTATAATGGGAAGTAAAATATGAGTTTATTTACAGGTAAATCTGTGTTATGTAGGAAATTAACCTTTACTGCAATTGTTCCCTGGGTAGAGTAGCATATTGTAAAATGAAAATTACCTTGGATTATAACCGTTTTCTATAGAATGCAAAGGTGAATCACATAATGTAATGCCCATAGACTATAATGGGAGTCAAATTTTGATTTGGAGTCTGAACCATTTAACATATCAAGTAAATCTTTAGCAGGCTTACTCTTCAAGTTCAGTGGGATTATTTAAAATTGAAATTAAGTGGGATTATCATTGGTTTCTATGAAATGACAAGAGAAATGACACAATGGAATGCCCATAGACTATAATGGGAAGTAAACTACCGTATGAGCTCATTTCCAGGTAAATCTGTGTTATGTAGGAAATTAACCTCTACCGCAAGTGTTCCCTGGGTAGAGTAGCATATTGTAAAATGAAAATTACCTTGGATTATAACTGTTTTCTATAGAATGACTGAACACAACGTTAAATCTACAGCATCAAGTATGTGCGGGATACAGTACGTTTGAATACACCCTTAGGATAGGGTCACACTGAGCGCATACGCAGTGTATTTGAGGCTACGAGATATGTGCCGGACAGCGACACTGCGTATGTGCTAGGAGCAGACACACAGGGCTTTCCCTCCGCGACCCTGTGTGTGCAGTAAGGTTCAGAGGCAGGCTGAGCGCACTGACGTGCGGGGCCACCTCCGAACCTCACTGCAGACACAGCGGAGAAAAGCCATGTGTGTCTGCTCCTAGCGCATACACAGCGTATTTTCTGCTGCCCGGAACATTTTTCGCAGCGTCCAATATGCTGCGTATGCGCTCAGTGTGACCCTACCCTTAATTTTTCAGAGGCTTCTTTTTTACAAATTAACGAAGCAATCTGTTTGGTTGCTATGGGCAACTGTCAGCTGTTCCTCTGTACAGATTTTGATAAATCTCCCCCTATGTTTTTAGTTTTATCAATTTGTTGTAACATTGTTCTTCGTTTGTTTACCCTTTTCTCTGACAATTTACTTTGCTACTTCATACACTCCCCTATGGCACTGCCATTGTTTACCACTGCGTTCTTTTTTGTCTCAGAGTCTCATGTTTTTTCTGCTGGGTCAGAAATGTCTGTTTATTTGTATACTTTTTATTTTGACCCCTCCCTACTTCCCAACCATCCCTTCTTAGCTTTTGCCTCCCTCCTATTTTTGATTCCTGTTCTACAAAAAAAAAAACTTTCAATAAAAGTTCTGTTGAATGCAAAAAAAATTAAGGAAGGTGTTCAGGAATAATAAAAAAAAAAGAGCTTATGTCTTCCAAAAACAGCACCGCACCTGTCCTTAGGTTGTGGGTGGTATTCACTTGGCAGAACTGCAATACCACACACAACCTGAGGACAGGTGTGGTGCTGTTTTTGGAAGAAAACTGTAGTTTTTCTAATCCTGGATTACCCCTTTAAATAAGAAAAGTTTTAAATAAAATAAGTATTTACACATTCTCTATAAACTTGTCAGTTTTCATTCTCCGTAATACCAACATGCTATAGGAGTTTCTTCAGTCCCCCCCCCCCCCCCCCCCCCCCTACATTTTACCATTTTACGAATGGGATTCCGCAGCACAGTGCACACTACAGAATTTCAGCGGTGAAGCTTTCCACTGAAATTTTTCTGTCGAAAGAATGAACATGTTCATTCTTTCAGCGGAATATTGAGCGGAATGCACTGCCAACTATAGGGAACGCAAATGGCTGCCCAAGCACCGACTAAATCAGTTGGGGCGGGACGCATTTGGAATTTCCAAACTGAATTTCTCCGCTTGGAAATTTTGTAGTGTGCATGGACCCGTAGTTGCCCCCATGTATCCTCCACCCCAAAATCACAGCCCATTTCTAGTCCTGGGCCTATATTTAGTAGGGGGGAGGAAAGCTGTTGTCTTTAGTTAAAAAATTCAATTTCCATTATTCTCTAGGGTTATTCCACTTCCCATTATACCCTTTGAATCTCCTTTCATCTCCACTTAATTATTTCCCACTGAACTTGGAGATTATGTCTGCTAAAGATTTATTTGATATGTTGAATGGTTCACACTCCAAATCACATTTTACTTCCCATTATACTGTATTGGCATTCCATTCTGTCATTCACATGTTATTGTATAAAAAACTGCTTTAATACCAGATAGTTTTAAATTAACAATGTGCTACTCTACCCAGGGAACACTTGTGGTAAAGGTTAATTTCCATTTCGTCCACCATGACGGCTCTATCATGAGATTGACCCCTTGACCTCTGTAGGGGCAGGAACAGAGAGTTTAAAAGGCCACCACCCACTCTCACCCTCAGTGTTTCCTGTCCCTACGGGGGCACCTCACAGAGAGTCCTCCTGGTGGAGGTGAAGACCTTTTTTTTTTTTTTTTTCTACTTTTTTTATTATTTTAAATACTTCAGGGATCTCTGTCCCTTCCCTCTGCCCTCCTGCGGTTGAGTCCAATGCTGGGCAGAGGATGACAATGGAGCTGCATCTCGTCCCTGTCAGCAGGGGCCTGTATCTCGTTGGGTCCCCCTTCCCTACATTGAGGAAGCTGACCGCGCGCCGCAGAGACTTGCTGCACGCCGACTCCCTGTAGAAAAGCGTCAGTGCTGCACTCGGCTACGGACCTGCAGAAGGCTGATGGGGGCGGAGCTTGGACCGGACATGCGCGCACTGCGATGACGTCAGACGCCGCTCTGGGCATTTACAGTCGTGGCAAAAAGTTTTGCGAATGACACAAATATTCGTTTTCACAAAGTTTGCTGCTAAACTGCTTTTAGATCTTTGTTTCAGTTGTTTCTGTGATGCAGTGAAATATAATTACACGCACTTCATACGTTTTCAAAGGCTTTTATCGACAATTACATGACATTTATGCAAAGAGTCACTATTTGCAGTGTTGGCCCTTCTTTTTCAGGACCTCTGCAATTTGACTGGGCATGCTCTCAATCAACTTCTGGGCCAATTCCTGACTGATAGCAACCCATTCTTTCATAATCACTTCTTGGAGTTTGTCAGAATTAGTTGGTTTTTGTTTGTCCACCCGCCTCTTGAAGATTGATCACAAGTTCTCAATGGGATTAAGATCTGGGGAGTTTCCAGGCCATGGACCCAAAATCTCAACGTTTTGGTCCCCGAGCCACTTAGTTATCACTTTTGCCTTATGGCACGGTGCTCCATCGTGCTGGAAAATGCATTGTTCTTCACCAAACTGTTGTTGGATTGTTGGAAGAAGTTGCTGTTGGAGGGTGTTTTGGTACCATTCTTTATTCATGGCTGTGTTTTTGGGCACAATTGTGAGTGAGCCCACTCCCTTGGATGAGAAGCAACCCCACACATGAATGGTCTCAGGATGCTTTACTGTTGGCATGACACAGGACTGATGGTAGCGCTCACCTTTTCTTCTCCGGACAAGCCTTTTTCCAGATGCCCCAAACAATCGGAAAGAGGCTTCATCGGAGAATATGACTTTGCCCCAGTCCTCAGCAGTCCATTCACCATACTTTCTGCAGAAGATCAATCTGTCCCTGATGTTTTTTTTGGAGGGAAGTGGCTTCTTTGCTGCCCTTCTTGACACCAGGCCGTCTTCCAAAAGTCTTTGCCTCACTGTGCGTGCAGATGCGCTCACACCTGCCTGCTGCCATTCCTGAGCAAGCTCTGCACTGGCAGCACTCCGATCCCGCAGCTGAATCCTCTTTAGGAGACGATCCTGGCGCTTGCTGGACTTTCTTGGACGCCCTGAAGCCTTCTTAACAAGAATTGAACCTCTTTCCTTGAAGTTCTTGATGATCCTATAAATTGTTGATTGAGGTGCAATCTTAGTAGCCACAATATCCTTGCCTGTGAAGCCATTTTTATGCAATGCAATAATGGCTGCTCGCGTTTCTTTGCAGGTCACCATGGTTAACAATGGAAGAACAATGATTTCAAGCATCGCCCTCCATTTAACATGTCAAGTCTGCCATTTTAACCCAATCAGCCTGACATAATGATCTCCAGCCTTGTGCTCGTCAACATTCTCACCTGAGTTAACAAGACGATTACTGAAATGATCTCAGCAGGTCCTTTAATGACAGCAATGAAATGCAGTGGAAAGGTTTTTGTGGATTAAGTTAATTTTCATGGCAAAGAAGGACTATGCAATTCATCTGATCACTCTTCATAACATTCTGGAGTATATGCAAATTGCTATTATAAAAAATTAAGCAGCAACTTTTCCAATTTCCAATATTTATGTAATTCTCAAAACTTTTGGCCACGACTGTAGAGTCGGCAGTCTGAAGATGTGGTGGAAAACGACTGGGCCTCCCTCTGAGTGTCTCCAAGCTCCAGATGTCTGTCCCTGACGCCCCTGCAGTCCAGATGGAATCTTCTGAAGCCCCCCTCGGCTACTCCAACCGGAGTAAAAAAGCCCAGAACTAAAACTAAAGTCCCTAGGTGTGCGACTTGTAGCAAGAGGCTTCCAGAAAATCACAAAAATAAACACTGCCAAGTTTGCATCATTGATCTTGTAAAGGAGGAGCAACCATCCATACTCATGGAAGTCAAATCCTTGATTCAGAGCAAAATAAAGTCCTCCCTGGCCTCTCTCAGATCTGTCCCTCCAACACCACCGGCAAAAAAAACTAAGGTGACTGTTCCATCCTCCTCTGACTCAGAGGACATGGACGAGGAGGCTTCCACCTCTAGACAGAACGTAGATATTGACGCTCTGTCTGAGGGAGAAATTGTGGAAGATAGTAAGAAATACTTCTCATCTGAGGACATGGAGGAATTATTGGGCGCTGTCAGAGCAACCATGGGCATTGAGGAGGTGAAAAAACCACGATCTGTCCAGGATGAAATGTTCGGGGGACTTAGAGCCCAAAAATAGTACACTGCTCAAAAAAATAAAGGGAACACAAAAATAACACATCCTAGATCTGAGTTAATTAAATATTCTTCTGAAATACTTTGTTCTTTACATAGTTAAATGTGCTGACAACAAAATCACACAAAAATTAAATAATGGAAATCAATTTTTCAACCCATGGAGGTCTGGATTTGGAGTCACACTCAAAATTAAAGTGGAAAAACACACTACAGGCTGACCCAACTTTGATGTAATGTCCTTAAAACAAGTCAAAATGAGGCTCAGTAGTGTGTGTGTGGCCTCCACGTGCCTGTATGACCTCCCTACAACGCCTGTGCATGCTCCTGATGAGGTGGCGGACGGTCTCCTGAGGGATCTCCTCCCAGACCTGGACTAAAGCATCTCCCAACTCCTGGACAGTCTGTGGTGCAACTTGACGTTGGTGGATAGAGCGAGACATGATGTCCCAGATGTGCTCAATTGGATTCAGGTCTGGGGAACGGGCGGGCCAGTCCATAGCATCAATGCCTTCGTCTTGCAGGAACTGCTGACACACTCCAGCCACATGAGGTCTAGCATTGTCTTGCATTAGGAGGAACCCAGGGCCAACCGCACCAGCATATGGTCTCACAAGGGGTCTGAGGATCTCATCTCGGTACCTAATGGCAGTCAGGCTACCTCTGGCGAGCACATGGAGGGCTGTGCGGCCCTCCAAAGAAATGCCACCCCACACCATTACTGACCCAATGCCAAACCGGTCATGCTGGAGGATGTTGCAGGCAGCAGAACGTTCTCCACGGCGTCTCCAGACTCTGTCACGTCTGTCACATGTGCTCAGTGTGAACCTGCTTTCATCTGTGAAGAGCACAGGGCGCCAGTGGCGAATTTGCCAATCTTGGTGTTCTCTGGCAAATGCCAAACGTCCTGCACGGTGTTGGGCTGTAAGCACAACCCCCACCTGTGGACGTCGGGCCCTCATATCACCCTCATGGAGTCTGTTTCTGACCGTTTGAACAGACACATGCACATTTGTGGCCTGCTGGAGGTCATTTTGCAGGGCTCTGGCAGTGCTCCTCCTGTTCCTCCTTGCACAAAGGCGGAGGTAGCGGTCCTCCTGCTGGGTTGTTGCCCTCCTACGGCCTCCTCCACGTTTTCTGATGTACTGGCCTGTCTCCTGGTAGCGCCTCCATGCTCTGGACACTACGCTGACAGACACAGCAAACCTTCTTGCCACAGCTCGCATTGATGTGCCATCCTGGATAAGCTGCACTACCTGAGCCACTTGTGTGGGTTGTAGACTCCGTCTCATGCTACCACTAGAGTGAAAGCACCGCCAGCATTCAAAAGTGACCAAAGCCTCAGCCAGGAAGCATAGGAACTGAGAAGTGGTCTGTGGTCCCCACCTGCAGAACCACTCCCTTTTATTGGGGGTGTCTTGCTAATTGCCTATAATTTCCACCTGTTGTCTATCCCATTTGCACAACAGCATGTGAAATTGATTGTCACTCAGTGTTGCTTCCTAAGTGGACAGTTTGATTTCACAGAAGTGTGATTGACTTGGAGTTACATTGTGTTGTTTAAGTGTTCCCTTTATTTTTTTGAGCAGTGTATTTCCTGTGAACGAAAACATAAAAGATATGATCCTGGATGAATGGACGGATCCTGAGAGAAGACTGGGGGTATCCAAGGAATTCAGGAATAGGCTATTATTTGATCCGGCTGATGTTAAATTGTTTAATGAGACCCAAAAAATTGACGTCCAGGTGGCAAAGGTAGTCAAAAAGACCTCCCTCCCATTTGAGGACTCGTCACAATTACAAGACCCAATGGAAAGGAAGGCCGACTCACTTCTAAAAAAAATCCTGGGAGGCGTCCATGTTTGGTATAAAAACAAACATAGCTGCGAAGTTGGTAGCTAGATCCATGTGTTTCTGGCTCAATGAGTTGGAAAACTATATTAAAAATAAAACCCCAAGAGAGGAAATATTAAATTCTATTCCACTCCTTAAATCAGCCACCGCATTCTTGGTGGATTCCTCAACTGAGTCTGTGAGGTTCGCCGCCAAGAATGCTGCTCTCTCCAATTCATCTAGAAGGGTATTGTGGATGAAAGCATGGGGAGGGGATAGAACCTCAAAAGCTAAGCTATGTTCTATAGCTTTTTCTGGGGTATACGTTTTTGGACCCGTGCTAGAGTCCATCCTTGAGAAAGCAGCAGACAAAATGAAAGGGTTTTCCGGAAGAAAGTAAAAAGAATCCCTTTCGTTCTTTTAATACCCAGACTAAATCCTATAGGGGCAAAGGGAAGTCGGGTAGGTGGAGTTACCAGAAAGGGGGAAAAGGCAGAGGATTCCTTCTCAACCCCAAGAATAAGCAAGCAGATAAGCAATGACGCCAGAGTAGGGGGGAGACTGAGGAATTTTCTGTCTCGTTGGGAAACGGTGACCAAAAATCCGTGGGCCTTAGATATCTTAGGAAATGGCTACCGGATAGAATTTTCCTCAGTCCCTCCAAAAAAGTTCAGAGTAACATCTCACAGCCAAAAGACTCTAGAAAAAATCTGGCAGAGGGCCCTTCAACTTAAAGATACAGGAGTGGTGGCAGAAGTCCCCAGTGCGGAAAGAGGAAGTTACTACTCCAATTTATTCCTGGTTCAGAAACCAGACGGTTCCTTCTGCACTATTATAAATCTAAAGGGACTAAACAAAGCTATCACATACAGAAAATTCAAGATGGAATCCATAGCAACCATCATTCCTTTGATCAAAGCCGGAGATTTCATGACGTCCATAGACTTAAAGGATGCTTACTATCATGTCCCATAAACAAAACATATCAGAAATACCTCAGATTTGCCCTAGTAGACCACTCGGGAGAAATACATTTTCTCTGCTCCAAGGGTATTCACGAAGCTCGTAGTGGAAATGATATCCCCCCCTCAGAGCAGAAGGAATAAAAGTATTTCTGTACCTAGACGTTTTCCTAGTTCTGGGGTCCTCAGAACTGGAGACAACCAGCATTACCAACAACCTAATACGCAGGTTCTCAGACCTAGGCTAGATAATAAAACTAAATAAATCGTGCACAGTTCCATCCACCAGAATGAAATTTTTGGGGGTGATCCTGGATTCAGTTTCTCAGATAACATCCCTCCCTCAGGAGAAAATAAAATCCTTTTATAGACAAAACAAAAAAGTTCCAACGCCAGTCTCAGTGCTCAATCCGCAGTGCCATGAGCCTCTTGGGAATGATGACCTCCTGTATAACGGCAGTATCCTGGTTCCAAGCTCATACCAGGGTAGCCCAGTCTTGGATCATGAAGAATTGGGACAAGAGGCAGTCCTCTGTAGAAAAAAGAATCTCCATCCCCAACCGCGTAAGATCAGATTTGAACTGGTGGACGGAAAACAAAAACTTGCTAAGAGGTGTGCCCTGGATAAAAAATCCAGAAATACAAATATATACAGATGCAAGTGGCACAGGATGGGGAGCAAAGGTAGGCTCACTAATCTACCAGGGCAACATAATAATAAAATCATCAATCCACAGAGAACTGAGGGTGATCTGGGAAGTTCTGAAGGCGTCATAGGACAAGGTATCCGTAAGACACCTGAAAATCTTTGACAACGTAACAGCAGTCACGTATTTAAAACATCAGGGGGGCACAAGATTCCCAAGCTTAAAAGATCTGTCTGAAAAAAATAATCTTCTGGGCAGAAAGAAATGTTCCATCCATCACAGCTATCCATTTAAAAGGTACAGAAAATATACAGGCGGACTTCCTCAGCAGGAAGACCATAGATCCAGGAGAATGGGCCCTAAACTTTGAGGTATTCCATCAGATCACCAGGAGATGGGGGACCCCCCAGATAGACCTGTTTGCGTCAAGGAAAAACGCAAAAGTTCATCCTTTCTGCTCCCTAAACCCCAGGGAGAACCCTTGGGCAGTGGATGCATTCTCAATCAGGTGGGCTTGGGAACTAGCCTATGCCTTTCCCCCTTGGGCGCTAATACCCCGAGTACTGCAAAAAATAAGATCGGACCCAGTAATAGTAATCCTAGTGGTTCCATACTGGACAAAAAGAAATTGGTTCCCAGTACTAAGGGAACTAGCTCTGGAAGAACCCTGAAAATTCCCACATAGGGGACCATCCTTTCTCGGGGTCCAATCTTTCATCAGAATCCAGGACTGTTCAAATTATCAGCCTGGATCCTGAGCGTGAGGTCCTAAAAAGCAGAGGGCTGTCTGAAAAGGTTATAAATACCCTTAAATCCAGCAGGAAAAAAGTCACCTCTGTGATACATCTTAAAATCTGGAAGAAGTATTGTAGCTGGCTAGGCCAGAACCCTCCTGTAGATTCTGCCCCAAGCATTGAGAAAATACTTGATTTTCTTCAAAAGGGATTGGATTTGGGCCTGAGACCAAGTACATTTAAAGTGCAGGTCTCAGCCTTGGGGGCATGCTATGATACAGACCTGGCCAGCCATAAGTGGATAAGGAGGTTTATAAGAGCCGCCTCTAGGTTAAGGCCATCCTTAACCCCTAGGACTCCTCAATGGGACTTGAACTTGGTCCTGAAAGGACTTACAAAATCAAACATTTTTCCTATTCAGGATATTTCACTTAAACACTTGTCATTAAAAGCGGCCTTCCTAGTAGCCATAACTTCGGCTAGACGGTTGGGCGAGATCCAGGCGCTATCCTGCTGTGAACCATACCTCACTATCTTTCCAGATAGAATAGTATTACGTTTGGATCCTGTTTTTTTGCCAAAGGTCGTATCGAACTTTCACAGAGATCAGGAAATTGTCCTTGGCTCTTTTCCCAGGCATTCATGAGGTCCATCACACGATCAGTTCCAGCTCCTGGATGTTCGGGATACTATCATACAGTATCTAGCAGCAACAGAGGAATTTAGGAAGGATGACAATCTTCTTGTTCAATACGCAGGTCCAAACAAGGGAAAAAAGGCATCCAAAGCCTCCATTGGATGATGGATTAAATCTACCATTGCCTGTTGCTATCAAATGTCAGGTCTAAACAGCCCTGCAAATATAAGAGCCCACTCTACAAGAGCTATGGCTTTTTTCGTGGGCAGAAAAAGGGGGTGTCTCCTTAGACAAAATTTGTAAAGCGGCCACCTGGTCAAGTATAAATACCTTTTATCAGACATTACCGCATTAATGTTTCTGCTTCTGCTGACTTAACCTTTGGTCAGAAGGTTCTGCAAGCAGTTGCCCACCCTATTAAGTAATCTGGTAGTTCTCATGGTAGAGCCGTCATGGTGGACAAAATGGAAAAACCGTAATTGGATTTAGCGGTAATTCTGTTTCCTTGAGTCCACCATGACGGCCCACATATCCCCCCCCCCCCCCCCCCCCCCGAGAATTAAGGAGGGGTTGAGTATGAATTAATACTAAAAAAAAAAAAAAAAAAATATATATAATTTTTATTTTATTTTTTTGTGCCTAAACTAAGGCTGCACCCACTTGGTAATTTGGAAAGCACGGAGGGTGAGAGTGGGTGGTGGCCTTTTAAACTCTGTGTTCCTGCCCCTACAAAGATCAAGGGGTCAATCTCATGGTAGAGCCGTCATGGTGGACTCAAGGAAACAGAATTACCGGTAAGTCTAATTACGGTTTTTCCTACATAACACAGATTTACCTGCAAATGAGCTTATAGTTTACTTCCCATTATAGTCTATGGGCATTCCATTGTGTCATTCCCCTTGTCATTTCATAGAAACCAATGATAATCCCACTTAATCTCAATTTAGATTCATGCTACTGTGCTTGGAGAGTATGCCTGCTAAAGATTTATTTGATATTTCATATGGTTCTCTTCTCCATGGCCCATCTTTCTTCCCATTATACTCTATGGGTATTCCATTGTGCTATTCACCTGTCATTCCATAGAAAACAAGATATCTGTAAAGAATAAATCAAGGCAACTGGATTTACTGTAGATTTCTTGAAAACGTTTCACTCGTTCTTCCAATGAGCCTTCTCAATTCTGAGTGACTGTACAAGAATTCTCTGGGAATAAATATGTAACTGAATCAACATCTGGTAATTATACCCAGCATGGGGTCAAAGGTCTTGATTCCATTATCCTAATTTGAGTCAGTAGCTGATAATGACCTCCCAGAAAAAGGTGTCAAGACAAAAAAAATGGAGAAGCCAAGTTTGAATAGAGGGGGGGGGGGGGGGGGGGTGTTAGACATCTATTGTCTGCCACATACAATGCTGTCTTGACACCTTTTTCTGGGAGGTCATTATCACCTACTGACTCAAATTAGGATAATGGAATCAAGACCTTTGACCCCATGTCTTTTTCTCAAGCGGTGCCGCCGTGCACTTAATTTTTGTGGATGTACTAGTGTACAATATGTAACACGGATATCCAAACATCCATGTCATTTTTGTGTTGTGTTTGTCGTTGTGTATATAGTCTTTTTTTTTTTTTTTTTTTTTTTTTGTTGTTGAATATTTGTCATATGTCCACCTCATGTGTCGGATATTGGCGCTTACATGTGCCAAACCCGACCACCTGTGGCTTGATTACTGATGTGCACCACCCTTATCGTCTAGACTTGGAAACATCATGCCTGGAATACATCAGTTATTTCACTTCTTGCCTTTGTGGACATTATAGTATTGCCCTCAGTACAAGTCCTGCTATATCATAGGACACTGCGAGCAATCTACGACTACCTACCTCTTACCTTTCATTTTGAGGAACAAAAAATCTCATTTATCTTATAAGAGCTATATTAAAAGCTAAGTTTTAAATTATCCAGATCACTAAAATACGACTTCAAAGAATATGAGACTTTGTATGAAAAAAAAAAAAAAAATCATCATTTTCCACTAACTTGTGACAAAAAATAAAAAATTCTAGGAACTCGCCATGCCCCTCACGGAATACCTTGGGGTGTCTTCTTTCCAAAATGGGGTCACTTGTGGGGTAGTTATACTGCCCTGGCATTTTCCAGGGGCCCTAATGTGTGGTAAGTAGGTAAATGACCTGTGAAATCCGAAAGGTGCTCTTTGGAATGTGGGCCCCTTTGCCCACCTAGGCTGCAAAAAAGTGTCACACATGTGGTATCGCCGTATTCAGGAGAAGTTGGGGAATGTGTTTTGTGGTGTCATTTTACATATACCCATGCTGGGTGAGAGAAATATCTTGGCAAAAGACAACTTTCCCATTTTTTTATACAAAGTTGGCATTTGACCAAGATATTTATCTCACCCAGCATGGGTATATGCAAAATGACACCCCAAAACACATTCTCCAACTTCTCCTGAATACGGAGATACCACATGTGTGACACTTTTTTGCAGCCTAGGTGGGCAAAGGGGCCCAAATTCCTTTTAGGAGGGCATTTTTAGACATTTGGATACCAGACTTCTTCTCACGCTTCTGGGCCCCTAAAATGCCAGGGCAGTATAAATACCCCACATGTGACCCCATTTTGGAAAGAAGACACCCCAAGGTATTCAATGAGCGGCATGGCGAGCTCATAGAAAAAAAAAATAATTGGCACAAGTTAGCGGAAATAGATTTTTTTTTTTTTTTTTTCTCACAAAGTCTCCCTTTCCGCTAACTTGGGACAAAAATTTCAATCTTTCATGGACTCAATATGCCCCTCAGCGAATACCTTGGGGTGTCTTCTTTCCAAAATTGTGTTATTTGTGGGGTGTTTGTACTGCCCTGGCATTTGAGGGTCTCCGCAATCATTACATGTATGGTCAGCATTAGGAGTTTCTGCTATTCTCCTTATATTGAGCATACGGGTAATGAGATTTTTTTTTTCCGTTCAGCCTCTGGGCTGAAAGAAAAAAATGAACGGCACAGATTTCTTCATTCGCATCGATCAATGTGGATGAAAAAATCTCTGCAAAAAAGAAAAAGGAGGGGAAAGGCGTCTGCCAGGACATAGGAGCTCCACCCAACATCCATACCCACTTAGCTCGTATGCCCTGGCAAACCAGATTTCTCCATTCACATCAATCAATGTGGATGAATAAATCCTTGCCGGGATTTTTTTTTTTTATATACAAAGTGTTTGCCAAAACCTAGGAACACCGCCACCTCCTCAGCTCATATGCCTCGGCAAACGTATCTTTTACTGCAGAGGAGAAATCTCGTCTTGCAGCGCCGCATACACCGACTTGCGTGTAATCTGACAGCAGCGCAATGCTTCTGTCCGAATGCACATCAGTGCTGCAGCTAGTCGATCGGTTGGTCCACCTGGAAGGTAAAAAAAAAAAAAGAAAAAACCAGGCCGCAACACAATAATTTTATTAACTTTGGAAGAGAACATATTAACTTTAACTTTTTGAACTAAACATTAACCTTTTTGCTTACTGGTGTTTTTTATTTTTTTTATTTTTATTTTTTTACCTTTATAGAACAAACCTCTCCTTCCCCATGGGACAATGTGCAAAGCACAAATCGCCCAAAGATGTGGCGAAGTACGTTATGCGCTTTATCCCAGGTGAAAGGAGAGGTTTGCAGCAGCTGTGAGAGAAAGGGCCCTAATAGCCCTGTGTGCCTGTCCTGGTGAGATGTGATCCCTATGCTAGGTGTACCTGTGTGTGGTACTTCCGGAAACACTCTCCTAAGCATAGGGCAGGGTGGTCCGGACAGTCAGGACAGAAATAGCAGGTGTCACGCCTTATTCCACTCCTGCTACAGACACGACATTTTTTTCGGGGTGGTGGTTGGGTTAAGGTACCAGCAACGACACTGGGGAAATGTCGCTCGTGTAGACGGCTAACTACACTGGTGGATGGGGCCACGGAACCTCCTGGATAAAGGAGGTTCTCGATGATCTCTTCCTGGAATTTGAGGAAGTATAGTGTTCTCCCAGCCTTACTGTAGAGAACAAAACTATTATACAGCGCCAATTGAATTAAATATACAGACACCTTCTTATACCAGCGTCTGGTTCTGCGGCAAACTAAATAGGGAGCCAACATCTGGTCATTGAAGTCCACCCCTCCCATGAGCGCATTATAGTCGTGGACTGAGAGGGGCTTTTCAATGACACGGGTTGCCCTTTCAATTTGGATTGTCGTGTCTGCGTGAATGGAGGAGAGCATGTAAACGTCACGCGAGCAGTTCTTCGTTACACAAGGCAGCCCTCTCCCCCCTTGCAAGACGGGTGGTTACAAGCCGTTGGGGGAAGCCCTCGCGCGGTGCCACAGGCGCAAATCCGTTCTATAAACAAATGCCTAAAGAGGGCCACACTTGTGTAAAAATTGTCCACATAAAGATGGTACCCCTTGCCGAATAAGGGTGACACCAAGTCCCAGACTGTCTTCCCACTGCTCCCCAGGTAGTCAGGGCAACCGACCGGCTCCAGGGTCTGATCTTTTCCCTCATAGATCCGAAATTTGTGGGTATAGCCTGTGGCCCTTTCACAGAGCTTATACAATTTGACCCCATACCGGGCACGCTTGCTTGGGATGTATTGTTTGAAGCCAAGGCGCCCGGTAAAATGTATTAGGGACTCGTCTACGCAGATGTTTTGCTCAGGGGTATACAAATCTGCAAATTTCTGGTTGAAATGGTCTATGAGGGGCCGAATTTTGTGGAGCCGGTCAAAAGCTGGGTGGCCTCTGGGACGGGAGGTGGTGTTGTCGCTAAAGTGCAGGAAACGGAGGATGGCCTCAAATCGTGCCCTGGACATAGCAGCAGAGAACATGGGCATGTGATGAATCGGGTTCGTGGACCAATATGACCGCAATTCATGCTTTTTGGTTAGACCCATGTTGAGGAGAAGGCCCAGAAAAATTTTAAGTTCGGAAACTTGGACTGGTTTCCACCGGAAAGGCTGGGCATAAAAGCTTCCCGGGTTTGCAGTTATAAATTGTGTGGCATACCGGTTTGTCTCTGCCACGACTAAGTCCAAGAGCTCCGCAGTCAAGAACAGCTCAAAAAATCCCAGGGCCGTACTGATCTGAGCAGTCTCAACCCGAACTCCAGACTGGGCGGTGAAAGGGGGAACTAATGGTGCGGCTGAAGTTGGTGTATGCCAATCAGGGTTTGCCAGCACCTCAGGGATTCTAGTGGCTCTACGGGCCTGTCTGTGCGGTGCCTCCGACGGGGTAACTAGTGCACGTGCCACCGTACCAGCTTCAACTGCCCTTCTGGTGCTCGCTACTTCACCATGTTGTACGGCAGTGCTGGTACTAGGTCCAGGGAGGGCTGCGCTGCTGGTGTATGCCTCACCACGTGATCCGGCAGCGACAGCCCCACTCTGCTGCTCTTGAAGCGGATCCTGCACAACCTGTGGTCTAGCGACACGGGGCCGGGTACGCCTGGTGCTGCCAGGGACCTCAACCTCCTCGTCCGAACTTTGGGTCAGAGAGCCACTGCTTTCTACAGGTTCATATTCTGACCCGCTAGATTCGTCAGATGAGGGTTCCCATTCCTCATCCGACTGGGTCAGAATCCTGTAGGCCTCTTCAGAAGAATACCCCCTGTTTGACATTTTGGACTACTAAATTTAGGGGTATTCCCTGAGACTACCCAAGAAAAAAAGCAAGCCTGTCTTACAAAGGGGAGGCTAGCGAAGTACCGGAGGCCACTGCGGTTGATAAAAAATATCAAAACTGATTTTTTTATCTCCGCAGAGCGTGTAAAGTGAATGTGCAGTGATCAAAAAAAATTAATTTTTTGTCACTGCGGTGGGGCGGGCGTGGGTGAACGCACGTGTGGGCGAGCAATCAGGCCTGATCGGGCAAACACTGCGTTTTGGGTGGAGGGCGAGCTAAGGTGACACTAATACTATTATAGATCTGACCGTGATCAGTTTTGATCACTTACAGATACTATAAAAGTACAAATGCTGATTAGCGATACGCTAAACAGCGAATAAAAGTGACTGCGGTGGGCTGGGCGCTAACTGATCCCTAAACTACCTAACCAAGGGGCCTAAACTATCCTAAAACCTAACAGCCAATACTAGTGAAAAAAAAGTGTCAGTTTACACTGATCACTTTTTGTCTTTCACTAAGTGATTGACAGGGGGCGATCAAGGGGTTAATTTGGATGATGGGGGTGATGGATGGTGATCAGGGGCTAAGGGTAGTGTTTTGTGTGTACTCACAGTGATGTCTGCTCCTCTGCTGGATCCAACCGACGAAAAGGACCAGCAGAGAAGCCATATAACAGATCATATTTGTGACCGAAATCTCGCGTCTCGCGAGAGGACGCGCCGGCGCGTCCAGGAGGAATGAAACAACCACCTCCAGGACGCGTCTGTGCGTACAGCGGTCCGGAGGTGGTTAAATGCACCGCGCCTGCGTCGAATGCTGAACGGCGTGAGATTTCACCAGAGCACAGGGCTGGCAGACAGATGCAAGCGCTGCCTGGCCCTGTCGATCAGGACTTGGAGGGAGGCAACAAAGGTGGGAGAACGGAGCCTCTAGGAGCAGGAACAACGCCCCCCTGCTCCTAGAGGCTAATTAGCATATTATAAAAGTTAGATTTCTGGCGTAACTGGGGCATAGATAAAAGTAGGTATAGGCTAGTTAGGTTTAGCTGACATTAGCACATCGCTAATGTCAGCTAGCTTAATAGGGTTAATTCTGGTGACAGAATCTCTTTAAGGCCTCATGAACACGACCGTTCTGTTTTTTGCGGTCTGCAAATTGCGGATCCACAAAACACGGAAGCCGCCCATGTGCCTTCCACAATTTGCGGAACGGAACAGATGGCCCATTGTAGAAATGCCTATTTTTGTCCGCAAAACGGACAAGATAAGAACATGTTGTTTTTTTGCGGGACTACGTAACGAAGCAACGGATGCACACGGAGTGCTAAATAGTGTAGAAGCAGCACTGTGCGGTCTCAGGATAATGCGTCTGTATCAATGCAGCAGCCTAACCGTAGGCCCTTGATCCATCAGGCCAAATCGTATACGTGTAGAGAAAAAGATGGCTTCGGCAGCATTCCGCAATATCAAAAATACTTTAATCGTACCTCCAGACACAAATGGCAACGAACGTTTCGACTGTACACCAGTCTTTGTCAAGCTTGACAAAGACTGGTGTACAGTCGAAACGTTCGTTGCCATTTGTGTCTGGAGGTACGATTAAAGTATTTTTGATATTGCGGAATGCTGCCGAAGCCATCTTTTTCTCTACAAGCACACGCAGTGCTGTCCGCATCTTTTGCGGCCCCATTAAAGTGAATGAGTCCGCAACCAAACCGCAAAAACTGCGGCTCGGATGCGGACCAGAACAACTGTCGTGTGCATGAGGTCTTACATGTAGACTGTGTGATTATTGACGAAGGATATGTGCAGTCTGTTCCTTCAGTCATGTGGGGCTGTGTTCACACTGCATCTTGGTCTCCTTTTACAATGAAAACCAATCATGGCATCTGTGAAGTAGGCAGGAACATGTTTCTGCATTATTCCTGTTATATTTGACAGAATCTGCAAAGTGCCTTCAGGCAATGACACTAAAGTTTGTTTCTTAACCCCTTCCTGACGTGGAGATTTTCAGTTGTGTCTTTTTTTTTTTTTTTTTTTTTTTTTTCCCCCTCTCCTTGCCTTCCCAGAGCCATAACTTTTTATTTTTATTTTTCAGTTCACCTGGCCATATGAGGGCTTGTTTTTTTTGCAGGACAAGTTGTACTTTCTAATGCCACCATTTAATATGGCATACAATGTTGAGGGAATGCCCTCCTCCTCCACAGTATGGGGAAGGGTGATCTCTAATGCCATCACTCGTCCCAATACATAATCATTGTTTGCCGGCAGAAGAGACTGTTTACACAGCACAGCAAAACGATAATTTTTGTGACCTCATGAAGGATCTATTACCTGATAAACAAGGATTTTGCTCGTTCATCGCATAATTGGTGGCACATCTACACCGCAAGATAATCTCTAACGAGTGTTCCTGTAAATACTCATTAGCGATTATCTGTGGGATTCTCAGCTTATGTAGAGGGCTCTTTCACACGAGCGTGTTACTTGTGGGAATCACGTTCCGTATGAGAGAGGGATTGTGTAGTCTGGACTTACAGAAGTGCCCGGCATTATCATGATTGATAATGCTGTGTGCCTCTGCCTGACCTTTCTGTAACGAAAAGCTGTCACTATGACTCCGTTACAGAAAGGTCAGGCAGAGGCACACAGCATTATCAATCATGATAATTCCGGGCACACAGATGGGCAGTAAACTGGGCACAAAATTGTGACTTAAAGGGTTAAATGAATTTGGGCCAGTGATCTTGCACTGCTATCATACAGAGGGTGATGCCCTGTATCGTATGCAGTTCAGCCTAGCCCAAGCAGATTCCTGATGTGACCTCATAATATGGTATCAATTAGAGTCGCACCGGGTATCAAAGTATCAATACCCAATCAAAACTTTTAGACCTGGATCAATCCGATACTGGGTTTTACTATTTAACGATACTAGGCTGCACAGCCTAGTATCAGTTAGAAAACATGGTGCGCGCCGCGCTCAGCGTGCGCGCCATGTTCTCTTCAGCAGCACTGTGCTGCTGCCACCAATGGAAACTTGCTACTGAGGAGGGACTCTGGCCACTGCGCCACCAATGAACATAATCAATTTAAGTGTAGGCGGCTGTGGTATCATATACACGGCCTTAATAACAGCACTCGCTGCCTACACTTAAATTAATGGGTTAATTATGTTCATTTGTGGTGCAGTGCGCCCCCCCAACCCCAGTATTATAAATCATAATCATTGGTGGCGCAGTGCGCCTCCAACACCCCAGTATTAAAGTCATTGGTGGCAGTGGCCACAGGGTCCCCTTCCCCCTGCTTTATTGGTGGCAGTGGCAGCTTTCAATTGGAGCCCCAGCAGTGAAATCGCGTGGCTCAGATTGGTTACCATGGCAGCCAGGATGCTACTGAAACCTTGGCTGCCATGGTAAGCTCCCTGCTGTGTGCACAAAGCACTGAGCAGCAGGGACAGTGTAAAGTCCTATTCACCCTAATAGATCTTTATTAGAGTGAATAGGACAAGGGTTCTAGCCCCTAAGGGGGCTAATAGTTAGAAAGTAAAAAAAAATCCACCAAAATACTAAAAGTTTAATTCGCCCACTTTCCCAATTTTACATATAAAATATGTATAAACAATAAAAAATAAACATATTACATATCCCCACACCCAAATAAGCGCGAACTATTAAAATATAAAAACGGTGAATGCCGTAACAGAAAAAAATAATAACCGCGCCATTTTTTTTGTCCCTTTGTCCCCCCCAAAAATTGAATAGGACTGTTCTTTTATGGTCCGGACATTCCATAAAATGCGGAATGCATGCAGCTTTCTTGGTGTTTTATTTTTTTTGTGTGGTATTGAGTATCGCAATACTCTTTTATGGTATCGCAATCCAATCAAAATTTTGGTATCGTGACAACCCTAGTATCAATGGTTTTACACATCCAGATATGATAGTTATTTGTACAGTTATGCCATCGCTGGACACAACTAGTGACATTTGTGCAGTGATCCTGCGTCTTTACTATTTCCGTCTGGGGCTTGGAGACATTCGCTGTTAAAACTGATGCCCTGGACAGCAGAAGCTGTTGCATCTGTTCTAGCATTTTTTTCCCTCTAGCATTTCACTAACTCACTGGACCAGCCTCAGGCCTCCTGCACACGAACTTGTGCGCCCCCGTTGCCATATTGCGGACTGCATTTGCGGATCCGCAATACACGGGTGCCGTTCCCTGGGCATTCCGCATCATGGGTGCGGACCCATTCACTTCAATGGGTCCGCAAATCCAGAGATGCGGGATGGAAGCACGGAACGGAACCCTACGGGAGCACTACGGAGTGCTTCCGTGGGGTTTCGTCTCTTATTTCCGTTCTGCAAAAAGATAGGACATGTTCTATCTTTTTGCGGAACGGCCGGATCGCGGACCCATTAAAGTGAATGGGTCTGCGATCTGCTGCAGCTGCCCCACGGTCGGTGTTCGTGCAAATTGCGGGCCGCAGCACGACCACAGGGTGTACACGTTCGTGTGCAGGAGGCCTAAAGCTAACCATACACCTGAGAGAACTGCAGGCTGAACACTTTTTCCTCTAGCAGCTACCTCTCAGGCTTATTTCACATAAGCAATATGGTTTGTGTCAGGATCTGTTCTGAAAAAACTGATGGTTTGCAATAGGGATCGACCGATATTGATTTTTTAGGACCGATACCGATAATTTGTGAACTTTCAGGCCGATAGCCGATAATTTATACCGATATTCTGGGAATTTTCATCTTTGAAAAAAAAAAAATTCCTACACAAATCTGCTGAAAATTAATGTTTATTGTTAACGTGTATTTTTTTTTGTAAATCTTTCTTTTTCATTTATACATAGTAAATAAAATAAAAATATTAACTTTTAGCCCCCTTAGGGACTAGAACCCTTGTCCTATTCACCCTGATAGAGCTCTATCAGGGTGAATAGGAGCTCACACTGTCCCTGCTGCTCTGTGCTTTGTGCACACAGCAGCATGGAGCTAAAAATGGCAGCCAGGGCTTCAATAGCTTCCTGGCTGCCATGGTAACCGATCGGAGCCCCGGGATCACACGGCTGGGGCTCCGATCGGAGGAGCAGGGGAGAGGGGATCCTGTGGCCACTGCCACCAATGATTAATACTGGGGGTGGGGGGGGCGCACTGCACCACCAACGTTTTTAATACTGGGATGGGGGTGTGGGGCTCACTGCGCCACCAATGATTAATTTGGGGGGGCGCACTGCGCCACCAATGAAGAGAAATCTCTCATTAATTCATATACAGGAGGCGGGAGCTGGATGCAGAATCACATAGCCGGCTCCCGACCTCTATGAGCGGTAGCTGCGATCCGCGGCACCTAAGGGGTTAACTACCGCAGATCGCAGCTACTGCTCATAGAGTTTGGGAGCCGGCTATGTGATTCTGCAGCCAGCTCCCGCCTCCTGTATATGAATTAATGAAAGACTTATCTTCATTGGTGGAGCGGTGGCCACAGCCCCTCCCCTTCTTTTGTCCTCTCTCCTCTAATTGGCGGCAGCAGCAGCACAGGGGGAGGGAGACACTGCTTCCTTCTCCCCTGTGCTGCTGAGGGAACACGGAGAGCGCTGAGAGCAGCGCATTCTGTGTTCCCAATACGTTATCGGTATATCGGCAAAATAGATGCCGATGCCGATAACTGTCAAAATCCTGAATATCGGCCGATAATATCGGTAAAACCGATAATCGGTCGATCCCTAGTTTGCAATTGCATTCAGTGTTTTCTGTCTGGATTGCATGTTATTTTCATGCACATGAAGAAAAAAAAAAAAACAATCTGTATAACGCGTTGCATCCTGATGTCTTCCATTTTTCACGCTGAAGTGCGAATATGGCGTTTCTAATCATTGGGTCTGATAAAATTATCCTGCTTATATTTCTCGGAACTGTTTATTGAGAACGTGTCCATTTCTGTCTGAAATGAGCAAAGAAACTGGTGTGGAAATGTTTATGGAAGGCTTTGTCCGTTTTATCTGATAGACTGGACAAAGAAGAGAAGTGTACAAAGTATTCTTCTATGTATTTGTGTCCGTGAACAAGGTGCTGTTTGGAAATGTGTGTGCAGGAGAGAGTTAGCATTGTCTGCATAGTTTGTCTTGGTATCCTGATTTACTGGTCTGTATTTATTGAACAGCTATTTTTCCCACGTTTATCCCCATTTTCATGCACTTCGCACTTTATTATTACCTATTGACTTGATACCTACTTGGCACTTGTCAGGGGTAGATGGGATTTACTGCATTTATTATATTGCTACATTACCAGCAGTCCAGTGTCATTCCTGTGTCTTCATTGCCATATACCGTATTTTTAGCTTTATAAGACGCACATGGATGACACACATATAGCATCTTATGCTGGTCCCCCTCATGGCCCTATGTTTCACAGCATTACAGTACTTTATTCTTTGTATGTAAAATCTTTCTTTAATCCTGAATCAATCGCTCTCCTCTTGATAAACTAGCTGACACTGATATATCGCCGGCCGCTATGCTGCACAGCCTGGCCGGCGATACATCAGTTACAGTGCGGGGAGGGAGGAGGGGCTGGAGGCAACTCACAGCGGGGCCCGGTGCAGTCACTGTATTACACCGGGCCCCGCACACATAAGTCTCTTTGTATGTAAAATCTTTCATTATTCCTGAATCAATCGCTCTCCTTTTGATAAACTAGCCTAATCGCCTGCATCAGTACTCACTATGAATGCAGCGTGCGGTCCGGCCGGCGTGTGACTGACGTCACGCAGTCAGTCACGCTTCTCCCACTTAATTAATGAAGTAGGAGTAGGATGAAGTAATGCGCTGGAGGGACCGCACGCTACATTCATAGTGAGTACTGATGCAGGCGATTTAGGTTAGTTTATCAAAAATAGAGCGATTGTATGTAAAATCTTTCATTATTCCTGAATCAAAGAGACTTCTGTGTGTGGGGCCGGTGTAATACAGTCACTGCACCGGGCTCCGCTGTGAGTTGCCTCCAGCCCCTCCTCCCTCCCCGCAGTGTAACTGATGTATCGCCAGCCACGCTGTGCAGCATAGCGGCCGGCGATATATCAGTGTCAGCCCTGTAAAAAAAAAAAAAGTCAACCATCGTTTTATAAGACGCACTGTCATTTCCCCCCCTCTTTTGGGGAAAAAAAAAGTGTGTCTTATTAAGCGAAAAATACGGTATGTTTTTTATCATTGTTTTGTATGTAACAATAAAGGTATGTTTTACATTTGAATACGGCTGTGTTGTACATTTTATAGGTGTTTAACATTCCCCATATGTCTACTTTATGTTGGCATCATTTTGTAAATGTCATTAAAAATTTTTGGGACATTAGAAGGTTTAGAATTTTTAGAAGAAAATTTCCAAAACCCACCTTTTAAGGACAAGTTCAGGTCTGAAGTCACTTTGTGGGGCTTACATAGTGGAAACAACCATAAATGACCCCATTGCAGAAACTACACCCCTCAAGTTACTCAAAACTGATTTTGCAAACTTTGTTAACCCTTTAGGTGTTCCACAAGAATTAAAGGAAAATGGAGATCACATTTCTAAATTTCACTTTTTTGGCAGATTTCCCACTTTAATCCATTTTTTTTCTTTAACACATCGAGGGTTAACAGCCAAACAAAACTCAACATTTATTACCCTGATTCTGCGGTTTACAGAAACACCTCACATGTGTTTGCAAACTGATGTAAGGGCACATGGCAGGGCGCAGAAGAAAAGGAGCGCCATGTGGTTTTTGGAAGGCAGATTTTGCTAGACTGGATTTTAGATGCCAAGTCCCATTTGAAGCCCCCCTGATGCACCGTTACAGTAGAAACTCCCAAAAAGTGACCCCATTTTGGAAACTAGAGGATAAGGTGCCAGTTTTATGGTACTATTTTGGGGTACATATGGTTTTTAATTGCTCTATATTAGGCTTTTTGTGAGGCACAGTTTTTATTTTTTACAACAATTATCTGACCGGGTAGATGTGCTATTTTTATAGAACAGGTTGTTCCGGACGTAATTCTATCAAATATGTCTACTTTCTTTTGTTGGTTTCAGTTTTACATAATAAAGCATTTTTAAAAAAAAAAAAAGTTTTTGTCTCCATTTTCTGAACGCCTTATTTTTTTTTATTTTTCTTGTGCAGGGGCTTGTTTTTTGCAGGAAGAGTTGATGATTT
Organism: Bufo bufo; assembly: GCF_905171765.1. Lineage (NCBI taxonomy): Eukaryota > Metazoa > Chordata > Amphibia > Anura > Bufonidae > Bufo > Bufo bufo. Next base: position 290,045,199 of record NC_053393.1, read on the forward strand.
TATTGGTACCATTTTTGGGGACATGTGATTTTTTTTTTTTTTTTTTATATATATGTTCATTATTACACTTTATAAGGCAAAATTGGTTGTTTTGGAACAGTATTTATTTTTACAGCATTCACCTGAGGGGTTAGGTCATGTGACATTTTTTTTTAGAGCAGATCGTTACGGACGTGGCGATATCTAATATGTATACTTTTTCTTATTTAAGGTTTTACACAATAATAGCATTTTTGAAACCAAAAAAATTATGATTTAGTGCAGGGGTGGCCAACCTTACAGGCACAAAGAGCCAGAAAAAAAAATCGTATGACTGCCAGGAGCCACAAGCTTTCCGTTTACACAAATATGCGTGCACACGACAGTATTACTGCAATTGAGTTATCAAACATTTAAAAGTGCATTTAAACCACCTTTCCTACCTGTAATGTAGACAGCTTTAGTGAGACTTCTGGCAATCTTTGTTTTTCACAATGTGTTTCAAGATTTCTCAGATGATACCCCATGCTCAGGTGACCGCCCCATGCTCAGGTGACCGCCCCATGCTTAGACTACCACCCATATGCTTAAACACACTTGGTGTGCTGGGCAGTGGCACCTGTGAAAAAAAGGCAGAGCAGCAGTGGCAGAGAGACTGAGGCCAGCAGCAGCCATTTCAGTCAGATTAGAGCCAAAGCTGCAGAGTGGCTGTAATCGGACTAAAATGGCTGCTGCTGGCCTCAGTGAGTCTCTCTGCCACTGCTGCTCTGAGTGTCCACTGACCTGCTGTCCACCATTAACATTCATTAAAATTTACTATGGAGCTGGAAGCAGGTCCTCCTTGCTTGCTGCGCCACTTCTTGCCGCCCCCATTGCCCCAGCCCGCGGTCTGATGAATCTGGCTGCTGGGCTGGCACTGAGAAGACTGGGGGCAGGCATTAGGTCACACACAAACACACTCACAGATAGGGGTGTGGGGCCGTGGGCGGGCACATCGGCGGCTGGTGGCGGGGTTAAGCACTGCAGCTTCGCCTTCTCTGCCGGAGGCGGAGCTTCAGTGAGTGACTGAGTCCTCTCCACTCTTCCACCTCGTTCCAGTGCTTCACTTACGCGCTGCAGAGAGGAGACTGTAATTGCTGGCCGCACCGCTCCCCTGCGAGCCGCAAATGAAGGCTCAAGGAGCCGCGGGTTGGCCACCCCTGCTTTAGTGTCTCCATAGTCTGAGAGCCATAGCTTTTTTATTTTTTGACCGATTGTCTTAGGTAGCATATCATTTTTTTGCGGCATGAGGTGACGGTTTGATTGGTACTATTTTGGGGGGCAAACACCTTTTTGATCGCTTGGTGTTGCACTTTTTATCATCTAAGGTGACAAAAAAAATATATATTTTTTTGCCCTTTTTTTTTATTCTTATTCTTATTTTATTTTTTACGGTGTTCAGCTGAGGCGTTAGGTCATGTGATATTCTTATAGAGCAGGTTTTTACGGACGCGGTGATACTTAATATGTATACTTCTTTAAAAAACAAATTCACTTTAGCAAAATAATAGCATATTTGAAACAAACAAAATGATGTTTAAGGCTACTTTCACACCTGCGTTTGGTGCGGATCCGTCTGGTATCTGCACAGACGGATCCGCACCTATAATGCAAACGCTTGGATCCGTTCAGAACGGATCCGTTTGCATTACCATGATAATGCAAATGGATCCGTTCAGACTTTACATTAAAAGTCAATGGGGGACGGATCCGTTTGAAGATTGAGCCATATTGTGTCATCTTCAAACGGATCCGTCACCATTGACTTACATTGTAAGTCTGGACGGATCCGTTTGCCTCCGCACGGCCAGACGGACACCCGAACGCTGCAAGCAGCGTTCAGGTGTCCGCCTGCTGAGCGGAGGACAAACGGTGCCAAACTGATGCATTCTGAGCGGATCCGCATCCACTCAGAATGCCTTAGGGCTGGACGGATCCGTTCGGGGCCGCTTGTGAGAGCTTTCAAACGGAGCTCACAAGCGGAGCCCCGAACGCTAGTGTGAAAGTAGCCTTAGTGTCTCAATGTTCTAAGAGCTATAGTTAAGAAAATCGCTTACATTTTTTTTTATTTTTTATGTAGAGGCTAATTTTTTGCGTGATGAGGTGACTGTTTTATTGGTATCATTTTGTGGGATATACGCCTTTTTGATCGCTTGGTGTTGCACTTTTTGTGATGTAAGGTGACAAAAATGGCTTTTTTACAGTTTTTATTTTTTATGGTGTTTATCGGATGGGGTGGATCATGTGATATATTTCTAGAGCCGGTCGTTACGGACACGATAATACCCAATATGTGTAGTTTATATATTTTTTTTTTTTATAATCTCTTATAAATGAGCCGATATAGGAAAAGGCAATTGTAATTTATTTATTTTTTACCAATTTTTTATTTTTTTTTTCACACTTTTTTTTTTTATCAAGTACCTTTTGGATCTTGAAGATCCAGTAGGGCAGATGCCTGTACTATACTTTGCAATGCTCTTACATTGCAAAGTATAGTACTATCAGGTTTCCTGCAAAGCGTCCGGATGCCATGGCAACCATCGGGCCGCAGCTCGGCAGCCCGAAGGTTGAGAGAGGGAGCCCCCTCCTTCTATTAATCCCATGCATGCTGCGCCGCGGCATCTAAGGAGTTATATCAGAGTGTCAGCATACAGCTGACACTCTCTGATGGCTGTGGCTTTCCTGAGCCGCCGCCATCACATTCAGCAGGACCGCAAGAGGGAGGTGGGGATGGCTTGGCAGGGTGCTCAGATGGGGCCAGTGTTGTTAATTCCAGGGGCCAGCACGTGCAGAGCACGGCCGGCAAAGTTAAAAGCAGGGGGCACAGATCGGCATCTGGCGCTGATCGTGCAGAGGGCACGGAAGAGGCTGGCAGGACACATTATATGGGGGCTCAGATTGGGACAGGGGGCACAGATGAGGGGCACAGATTGGGGGCAAATATCAGCTAATGCCTGATTTCAGGCTCTCATCTGCAGAGTGCAGATCAGAGCCTGAAACTGGCATTTTTACACTGCTGCACTCTAATTGGTTAGTCTGCATAGACTAAACAATCGGAGCGATCGTCGGCAAGGGACCACTCTGGTCCCTTGCCGGCATAACTGGACTCTGCACTGTCCCTGACATCAGCAGTGCAGGGGCAGAAGCTTTAATCCAAGCGCTTTGCAGCACTTGGATTAAAGAGCTGCCATGATGTCTATACATGTGCTAGCTGCATGGGGCATGTGTAATTAGCACATATATAGCCGTATGGCAGTCGGGAAGGGGTTAAAGAATATCTGAACCTGAAATGGTGTATTTATTAGCAAGTTACCTGATTTAATACAAACGCAAACTCCATTTACTTTTATGAAGCCAAGACTGCATGAAAAACACACAATATAGAACAAGCTGGGTCCCCTGACCTCTGTAGCCAATCAGTCCTCAGCAGTCACAGTGGCTTGGAAGGTACATCACTGCTGTGATGTGGCCTGTGATTGACTGCAGCAGTCACAGGACCTAGCTGCTTTCTGGTCCTTTGGGGACTAGGAGGCGTCTGGGAACAGAGCAGTGGTGGAGCTGTGGGCAAGGGTCTCACTTTTTTTATGTTCGGGGGTACAGGTTAGGCTACTTTCACACTGGCGTTTTGGCTTTCCGTTTGTGATATCCATTCAGGGCTCTCACAAGCGGTCCAAAACGGATCAGTTTTGCCCTAATTCTGAATGGAAAAGGATCCGCTCAGAATGCATCAGTTTGCCTCTGTTTTGTTGTCAGTCTGACGAAACTGAGCCAAATGGATCCGTTCTGACACACAATGTAAGCCAGTGGGGACAGATCCGTTTTCTATGACAAAATCTGGCACAATAGAAAACGGATCCGTAGTCCATTGACTTTCAATGGTGTTCAAGACTGATCAGTCTTGGCTATGTTAAAGATAATACAAACGGATCAGTTCTGAACGGATGCAGACGGTTGTATTATCTGAACAGATCCGTGACGGATCCGCATCAAACGTGAGTGTGAAAGTAGCCTTAGGAGTCCGAGTTGTCAGCTCCAAAGCCTTTACAGCATCTTTAAGAATATCCATAAAATGGGTTAAAACGTACTAATTTCTATACCTGGCTATAAGGACGAGGGGTAAGATAGAAAAAAAAGTGTCCAATAAAGACTTGCTTCATCAGAGGAACTGTAAGCAGACACTGGGTAACCTCTGTACCACATACCTGTATACCTTATTTTTTTTTTCCCCTATCTTTAGCTCCTTTCCATCTAAGTTGATCTATGATCTGGTGATATTTTTCTATTTCCTACTGTAATTCATGGGGGACTGGGGCAACTCTTAATGACCACAGAATAGATTTGTTTATCAAAAAAAGTTCTTCACCTCCGAGGGCTATTCCTTGCTGCTGACAAAGCTTCCTTCTGATTCTTGATTGACACGGCTGGGCATCTCTTCCGGCCCGGCCAGTGTAACACGTTGTCGGGTATTTATTTCATATAAGATATGAAATCATAAAAATTATGATTTCATATTGTTATGAAATATGAAAAATTAAAAATTTAATTGGCGGACATATAAACGCCAGTTCTTTTATTGACGAGATCTAAAGTTAATTTGTTCAGATAATGAAACAGGGTGCAATTAATTATATAAAATATAATTTATTACAAATAAATACATGCAGTAAAAATGGCATACAAATGAATACAAGGATAATATCAAAATTGACCACAAGATGATGCTCCACCGTTTACGCCGGGCTCACTTAATTTAGTACACCAAGTACAATATAATGTTATTCAAATTATTATCAAATTATTACCAATTAGTATACTGATTATCAAAATATTATAATGTAACAACAAAAACAATAGAAATGAATCTGTGGAAAATCCCTTATGCTCAATCAAAGAATATGGCAGTAAGAGACACCTTATAAATACGCCCGTTGGCCTAACTACGGATAATAATATCCGATCAGAGATTCCACTCTGATATCAATATTACAGGAATTCTAATGATGTGCACGTTCATTAGAATTTCCCATAAAATATTGTTTTAACACTATTGACCCACTAATAATGGGGTCTCAACTATATGCCAATTGGAGCGATTTATAATTACTGCAAATGAAATAGATTATACATTACCCCTGGCTTTGGGATAAAGAGCTTTTAGAATGGACCCAGCTTTCCAAGATTTAGATATGTCCCGTCCTGCGGTACGTTCCTGACGTGTGAAATGATGCTGATGAATGAATCTTTGTGAAGATCTTTTGTTCCTTTGAGAAGTTTTTCTTTTTGTGAGGTTTGTGAAGTGTCCTGATCTCCCAAAACTGGATCAGATATCCCAATCCTTATCTATGCCCATCCCCTCTTGGATTAGGGATTACCAATTAGATAAGGTGGGTGTGACGTATGTTAAACATGGGGATGATGTCATTTAATTGACATTCCTTAGAAACTTCTGCCCATCTACCACTTGATGGCACTGTTGTATCATATAACAATTTTGAATATTTTAAGAATTAACATATTATATTGCTTTATTATACCACTAAAACTTTGATCTTTCCCACCTTAAATCAATTAGGAGGGACTCTTTCTGACACTTTGCTCAGACTGACTGGCGGTATCAGAAGTTTCCCTAATCCTTGAATTTATGGGGCAGATAGGAGTATGATGGTTTTTTTCTGGTTTGTTTATTTTAACTGTCTTAGCTATTGAGTAATGATGTTTGAAATAACATCAGCTCCTCCAAAATAGACCCTATTTAAGAAAATTCAACTTAACCACACTTTATATCCCCTAGAATATATCCTCTCAGTGATATACAGACACATAAAGATACATTAATAATATTTGGTTATAATACATCAATATTACATAGTATATATGAATCATTAATAAGTTCAAACGCTAAATGAATGCACACAGGAATAAATATATATATATATATATATATATGTGTGACTATATGAATAGATGTCCATAAAACACATCTGGTCTGGAACAGATGTCTCTTATCAGATCATGGTTTAGCCATGAAACACCCATTGTTCCTCAGACAGACAAGTTTAGAGAAACCAGTGTAGATAAATCCATGTCTCTAAACAATAATAAAAGTATAGTCTTCTCTATATATTCACTTTTAACACATTGAACTTGCTATGAACCCATCTTGGTTTTTTCCAGGTTCATGCTGATCACATGCTGTTAAAGGCAATGATCATCCATATTGAATATAGTATCATCAGATACATTGTACACTTATGAAAATGCACAACAACGTGTACCCCTTGTCTGAGAAGAGATTGTTCATGTGCCACTACCTACAGTGTCGCATGCACAGAAGCTGCTTAGGAAGCACAGCCTCTGCACTCGGAGCAGTGACGCAGCTTGAGATATCTGGCCCTGCCAATGAAGTGGCAGGTGGAGCATCGTTGGGAGCGGGGAAAGCCCCTGGCGCAGAGGTTGCAATAATGCCAGTACAGGCAGTTTTACTCCCTAAAAAATGTCTAATGCATATGAATGTGCACAATAATTTCACTGCAATTCATAAGCGCACTGAGTGCTGTGAACGGCACAGGCAGCGCAGCAATACTGCTGGTGCCTGAAAGGTCCAATAACAAAGCTCCGTACAGTACAGATCTTTGTTATTAGGGAGATGCTGCTGATTTGCCACTATCAGCGGGCTGCCGTGCCATTGGCCACTCCTCTCACACACCCCTTCTGCGCGCTGAACGCAGCAGCAGCAGCAGCTTGCTTTTCAGTTATTATGAAAACGGGGAGCATGCACCATTGCTGGCTGCAGATGAAGTGCCAGGGACAGCATGGCGGGATCGGAGCCTCTGCTGAGCAAAGACCATGTGCCCAGGTGATGTCACACCAGAAGTCCCAGCGTGCCCTGCAGGCTTCTATCTGCTGCTGGGAGCTCAATGTGGAGGTTTATAAATGGAAAAACTAGTAGCCAAGAGGCTAAACTAACCCTGTTAATAGAGACTCAAAGATCTATAAAAGAAGGTCCCCTACTTTTATAGACCTTTGAGACTCTAGTAACACTAGACTACTATCAACATAAGGTCATCTAGAGAAACAGCAGTTTTTTTAAATTCTTTTTTTTCCCCCCTTCAGGTGTTGTGGTGATGTGAACGCTAAAGTGAATAAGGAACCCGGAAGAGGGGTATATCTCTCCCAGGTTTCTCAACTGGATGAGATAAGTAAAGTTCCAGAGTGGTGCTGACTTCAGCAAGGCATAGTTGCTGGAGCTATTTTGTTTAGTATATTAGGGCTGGATTTTACTTGGATTGGGAGCTAGGTTAGTAGTGGGATCTCCCAATCCACCCCTCCCATTCCAGGGCAGATTTTCCCTAGCATGAGGGATCCCCACATGTAATCACCTGGGATCATTACTGGGGAGTAAAAGCCCATCCCAGACTGTCAGTCGGGGGCATGGTTGCAAACAGAGGCCGGGTAAGGCTCTGGGTGTGTGGTTTCAGTCGGGCTAGGCTGAGAAACCACGGGGCTGGGACAGAGCCTGGACTGACCGTGTTACCGCCTGGGGGGCTGGTATAAGCTTGGCTGAGGAAGCCGGACCTGACACTGTATCTGAACAGCACTGTATAGGTGAGTCAGGGATTGTATCATATGTTAGTTAGAGCCCAGCCAGGCAGGTGTTTGTTTTGTATTATTATTATTTTTTTTTTTCTGGAGCGAGATTAAAGCACAAGTTTGGCCCTGTAAGGGCCCTTTCACACTTGCGTTCTTTTCTTCTGGCATAGAGTTCCGTCGTCGGAACACTTGCCGCAAGGCCGGATCCGGAATTAATGCCCATTGAAAGGCATTAATCTGGATCCGGCCTTAAGTTAAACGTCGTTTCGGCGCATTGCCGGATCCGACATTTAGCTTTTTCTGAATGGTTACCATGGCTTCCAGGACGCTAAAGTCCTGGCAGCCATGGTAAAGTGTAGTGGGGAGCGGGGGAGCAGTATACTTACCGTCCGTGCGGCTCCCCGGGCGCTCCAGAGTGACGTCAGGGCGCCCCACGCTCATGGATGACGTGATCGCATGGACACGTCATCCATGCGCATGGGGCGCTCTGACATCATTCTGGAGCGCCCCGGGAGCCGCACGGACTGTAAGTATACTGCTCCCCCGCTCCCCACTACTACTATGGCAACCAGGACTTTTTAATAGCGTCCTGGCTGCCATAGTAACACTGAACGCATTTTGAAGACTGATCCGTCTTCAAATGCTTTCAGTTCACTTGCGTTTTTCCGGATCCGGCGTGTAATTCCGGCAAATGGAGTACACGCCGGATCCGGACAACGCAAGTGTGAAAGAGCCCTAACCCGGCTGTTTGTGGAGATAATTGTGATAGTAAACCCCAAAGAGAGCTAATCCCTCACAGTGTCTAGGTATTAGAGAGTAATCAAATGAAAGTTTTATGTTTTAACATAAGGGTCAGAAACAGGGTTTTGTTTAGCTTCTTGGCCATTAGTTTTTCTATGTAAGTACCCTAGACCACTGAGAGGTCTATTTTGCTGTATGGTTAATGTGTGGAGCGCACTGTCCAGAGATCAGAGAGAGGACTATACGGTACACTATACTGTGCAACAGTCCAATATACTGTGTATAAGACTGTCCTATATCCTGTGCATTCATCCCAGACTCCACCCACTTCTCCCTGCCACAACGACCAGACATCCCTGTTCAATTCTCCGATCCCTACCTGACAGATTTGGTGCTTCAAGAAAGGTAGGGATTCAGTCTTCTGAGATAGAAATTTAAAATGGTCAAATGCTGCACTGAAGACATTATAGAGGAAGACTGGTAATGGTTTCCCTGCATAAATAGCTACCCCTTAATGTTATTTAGGCCTACGTATTATATTTATGAATAACTGCAATTTCTCGTGCATGGCATTGGGGGACACAGCACCATGGGTATATGTCCAACTACCACTAGGAGGCGACACTAGACATAAAGAGTTGGCTCCTCCCCGTTGGACTATACCCTCTCCACAGACACTAGGCAGCTCAGTCTTGTTCTAGTGTCCATAGGAGGCAGACCTGACCTGCTTTTTTGTGCAGGTCATCCTGCTACTTTTTTATTTTATTTTTTTCTTTAATCATTTTTTTCTTTCTCTGCAGGTTCTGGCCTGTGGCAGGGGTGGCTCCATCGTGTTCCACTTTAGTTGCCCCCCTGCGGGCGCGTACTCGGGTACCTGGCAGCCACCCAGTCCCCAAATCTGCTTCCGCAGTGGAATTCCGGTAGACCCACGGCTCCTGTGTTGAGTCCGCTGAGGGGGTGGTTACTGCTGCGCCTGAAGATGTCTGAGGGTGAGTATGTTAGTTTAGGGTCTCCCTCCCTCCCGGGCCTGGGTGCGTCCCCTTCTCTCCCCCCCCTACCCCCATATTTGATACAGCTCCATTGCTGTGTGGGAGCCTTGCCTTTGATAAGTGCCTTTGCCTTTGATAAGTGCCTTTGCCTATGATAAATGCCTTGCCTCTGATACAGCAGGTTGTAGGTTCAGGCCCCAACAGACACTTTTAACTCTCTGCTGTATCCTGGCCCGAGAAGCCCTCTGGCCTTCAGTTTTTCTCTCTCTGGGGGTCGCTTTTTCTGTTCTTCCCCCCCCCCCCCCCCACCTGGCCCCTGTTCGTCGCGGCTTCTCTGGGGCACTATCGGGATCGCGGCCGTTTTTCCGGCCGCGCTCCACTAATTTAGTCCCCGGCTTTTCGGGCCTACTAGGCCGCAACTCCCCGCCCACTTTCTGACCTTCTTGGGCTTACTCTGTCACCTCCCCTCCGTGGGGGGGGGGCCTGGGAGGGGCCTCTCCTGCCTGCCAGTCCAGCCCCAGGTTCCTTCTCTCTCTCAGAGGGGCGTTTCTTCCTCCGGCTGTCGGCTCCTGCACTCTCCGGTCGCCATCTTCTGGTCTCCAGCTTGGGGTGCGCTGCACAGTTACTGGGGTCTGGTAGGCAGCTTCTGGCTGAATTTCTCCGCAGGCTCTTTTCCCTCCCTCCCCTCTCTATTGCTGCATTCTCCTGCAGCCCTTCCACTGCTCTATAGCCGCTGCAGCACCTCTTGGGGGACGTGACATCCGGGGTCAGATAGCACAGCCCTGCTACTCTATGGGGCCTCCTCTCCCAGCCTCCCTATCGGATCGCCACGTATTTTACGTGCGTCCGTTGTCTTCAGAGGTTTTTACGTGGTTGCCTTGTCCCCCCTCCCACCCTTTTGTGTGTAGGTCCCCCCTGAGTGGGCTCCCTCCATGTCGTTCCATGGGAACCTTGCCTGACTCGCCCAATCCCTGGCGGAGTCGCTGGAGCGCTACCTACAAATTGCGGTCTCCTCCCCCCCCCCCCCCGAGCCACGCTCACGCTCAGATACAGGGTCACGCAAGGAGTAGCCCATGGACCAACCTCGGGTGGTCTCAACTAGCTTCCACCCCTCCTCGGCATCCTCGGGTCCCCCAGGACAGGCCTGAGGCTGGTGACGAAGCCTTCTCTGTCAGTTGCCTCTGGGGACACCTCTGCACCGATTCCCTCAGAACAGAGCATCAGGCGGTCTTCCACCGTGCAGAATCCCTCTGCGTGGTCAAGTCAAACGTGCATGGTGGTACCTACCCTACCAGGTTTGGTGCCCCTCTAGTGGACTTTCGGATGGTGCTCTCCTGCCTGCACAGGTAATTTCCGCACTGGTAAGGCAGCCGTCACCGTGCTTAGCAACTGGGACACCTACGCGGTGTCTCTGGTATGTACGCCCTCGTAGGCTGTGCACGACAGACCTTCCTGGTTCCCCTATCCAGGGGCTATGTTCTAGGCAAGCTGATAATTCAGGCAAACGCCACTTGTAGGGTTGGCTCCCCTTCTCGGCCTCTAAAGGTTCTTTTGTAATGCCTGTACCAGAGAATACAGGCCGGCTTCTATGCCATGGCGATTACATCTGTCTGTTTCCAGCTGCCTTGTTACTTTCATAGGTAGAGTTCCTGCTGACTGGTTAGGTGTTCCATGCGACACTATTTCCCCCTACCGGGCGAGATACACAGGCCGCCTTCAATTGCCGTAGCAATTGCACCTGTCTGTTTCCAGCCACCTTGCTCCCTTCATGGGTAGAGTCCCTACACCATCCCCTGATGCTGTATCCAGTATCCCTGGCGGGCTCTATTGTTCCGTGCGGCACTATTTCTCCCTTCTCGGCGAGATATAGAGGCCACTCTCAATTGCTCTGCAATTGCCTCTGTTTGTTTCTAGTGGGCACCAGGCTGCCACCTTGTGCCCTTCATTTTTATTTAACTTCTCTATCTCCAGGAGCTGTTGCCGTTACTGGACAAGATTTTGAGGCCACTTTGTAGTGCCGTTGCCACTGCAACCTCATCTAGTGTGCTGTGCACCAAACAGCCATCTTACTCCCTTCTTAGGTGAGGAGCTGTTGCCGTTGCTCCTGTCTGGCCTTATGGTGTACCTTGCGGCACTATTTCTCCCTTACTGGACGAGATATTGAGGCCACTTTGTAGTGCCGTTGCCACTGCAACCTCATCTAGTGTGCACCAAACAGCCATCTTACTCCCTTCTTATGTGAGTTCCTGCACCGTCTCTGATGCTGCAGCCGTTACACCTGTCGGGCTCTATGGTGTGCCATGCGGCCCTGTTTCCCTCTTTTTAGGTGAAATAGAGGGCATTCTTCAGTTGCCATTGCACTTACCTAGTTGTGGTGTGCACCTGTCGTTCCTTGTGGTACCGTGCGGCCCTATTTTTCGAAATATAGGTGCCATAGCTAACGTGGCAGCCGTTGCACTTCTCTGGTCCTAGAGTGCTCCATGTGGCCACATCGCTCTAATCTTAGACCTAGTACCTCTACCATCTCCATATGCTGTACCCATTGCACCTCTCTGGTCGTATCTCTGCACTACACAGCCTTATTTCTACCTTACAGGTTGATGACCTGTACCCTCCAAATGCGGTCGCATTCCTGGATGTTGTGGCTTTGTTTCCACCCTCCTTAGTGTGAACATGCAGCCACTTTACCTCGGTTTTGGGCGTGTATTTTTAGTACCCACGTGCTGGGCCGTATGGTGCAATCTGTGGCCCATACAGTTTTTGTATTACTGGGTGCTTCCTTCCCCGGGCTCTAAACTGTGCTGCAGATGTTGGTTACTTCCCTTTTCGGCCATCCTGGTTCAGCACGAACATGGTAGCCATATCTGGCAGGGGTGGGCCAGCCCAACTCACACCTCCACCTTGTCGGTCTATTACTACTTCTGGTGTACCCAGTATATGGCTGATCTGTTCTGATCTGGTGGGTGGTCCACATACAACCACGCTCCCTACACCATGGCCTGGTGGTTGTTGGTTTTTGTGGTAGGGTTGCTATTGCCATCCCTATCAAATACTACTTTCGGCTGCACTCCGCATTCCCCATATTATAAAAGAGTACCCGCATTGTTTTCTATTACAGGGCGGACCATTCCTGGTGGAGTACAGTGATCTCCACTGGGTCTTCTCCTTGTTGGGGTACGTAGCTTGGTGAGCACCGGCCGCTGCAGCAGTTTTCGGCCATCACTGGATGTCCTCCGCCACACGGAATCCTCCTGGGGTCAGCGACATTATCCTCGCTGGACGTCCTCCCTGATGAGTCAGGGACAGAAGCACTGAGCGCCACACACCTGCCTGGTAGGTGAATTTTCTGCTGATTGCTCTGTATCGGACAGGGTTCCGTAGTTCCTTCTGGGTCCGGGTGTTCCTTTATATTCTCTGCTTAGTTGTACTATCTAACAGAGGGCAGTCCCTTGGGACCTTGCTATTGTCTGCGCCCATCTGGTACTTTCTCCCCCTGGGAGCCTTCTGTATGTCGGTAGCAGCTGGTTTCTACATTTCGTGTAGTCACTCCTGCTTCTTTTATTGCGACTTCACCATTCCTTATGCATATGGGCGTCTGTTGTTTTAGTGGTACAACCCAAGCCGCTATATTTGCCCTCCCCGGGACAATGTATGCTGATTGCTAGCCACTATTCTTTGAATGGCTAGTTATCCATGGCCAATTCCTTCCCACAGGGTGGTTCTTTTCTTTTCATTTTTACTTGGATATTCTGGTTTTTGTTGTCCTCTGGTGGTTCAGTTCCTGGTTCCTTGTGAGCCCATTGCGGGTACTCCTTTCTGTAAGGTGACTTAGGCAGTCGCCTAGGGCGCCATTTAGCAGGGGGCGCCCGTTGCGGTGTAAAAAAAAATAAAAAATTGGTTATATAAGTTCGGCCGGCGGCGCCCCTCATGCTGCGCCTCTTGAATCTCCGGCCGCCGGCTCATTGCTGCGCAGCCTGCGCCTGCTGTGTGTCAGCTCTGTGCTTTTGTTAATGTAGCGTGGCCGAGCTCTGTTCGGTCCGCGGTAGGAGCTTTTGTTTCCTGTACCTGGCCGGACTGACAGGAAGTGCTCACTTAGTGTGCACTTCCTGTCAGTCCGGCCGGGTACAGGAAACAAATGCTCCTGTACCGCGGACCGAAGAGAGCTCGGCCACGCTACATTAGAGGTGTGTGCGTGTGTGGGGACTAATGAGATTGACAAGGGAGGGGGGGGGGACTAATGAGATTGACAAGGGAGGGGGGGGAATAATGATATTGACAAGGGAGGGGGGGGGGAATAATGATATTGACAAGGGAGGGGGGGGAATAATGATATTGACAAGGGAGGGGGGGAGTAATGACATTGACAAGGGAGGGGGGGGAATAATGAGAGTGACAAGGAGGGGGGGGGGTGGAATAATGAGTGACAAGGGAGAGGGGGGGGTGGAATAATGAGTGACAAGGGAGAGGGGGGGTGGAATAATGAGAGTGACAAGGGAGAGGGGGGGGGTGGAATAATGACAGTGACAAGGGAGGGGGGTGTCGGGGTGGAATAATGACAGTCACAAGGGAGGGGGGTGTCGGGGTGGAATAATGAGAGTGACAAGGGAGGGGGGTATAATGAGAGTGACAAGGGAGAGGGGGGTATAATAAGAGTGACAAAGGAGGGGGGGTATAATAAGAGTGACAAGGGAGGGGGGGGGGTATAATGAGAGTGACAAGGGAGGGGGGGGGTATAATGAGAGTGACAAGGGAGGGGGGGGGTATAATGAGAGTGACAAGGGAGGGGGGGTATAATGAGAGTGACAAGGCAGGGGGGAGGGGCGGAATAATGAGAGTGACAAGGGAGGGGGGTGGAATAATGAGTGACAAGGGAGAGGGGGTATAATAAGAGTGACAAGGGAGGGGGGGGTATAATAAGAGTGACAAGGGAGGGGGGGGTATAATAAGAGTGACAAGGGAGGGGGGGGGTATAATGAGAGTGACAAGGGAGGGGGGGGGTATAATGAGAGTGACAAGGGAGGGGGGGTATAATGAGAGTGACAAGGGAGGGGGGGGGTATAATGAGAGTGACAAGGGAGGGGGGGGGGGTATAATGAGAGTGACAAGGGAGGGGGGGGTATAATGAGAGTGACGGGGGAGGGGGGGAATAATGAGAGTGACAAGGGAGGGAGTGGGGGAGAAGAGAGTGACAAGGGAGGGAGTGGGGGTGAAGAGAGTGACAAGGGAGTCCCCAGAGCCAGACCAAGAGCCAGACTGCAGCCAGAGACCAGATCATATTATTGTCCTGGTGGTAAGTAGACAATGCAATATGTTTATTATGTAATTGTTTAGTTATTAATACTACATTGGAAACTAATTTACCTCACATTTAGGGTCCATTCACACATCCACGGATCCGCAAAACACGGACAGCAGCAATGTGCGTTCCGCATTTTGCGGACCGCACATTGCCGGCACTAACAGAATATGCCTATTCTTGTCCGCTATTGCAGACAAGAATAGGACATGTTCTATTTTTTTCCGGATCGGAATTGCGGATCCGCAATTCCGGATCGGGGCCGCACGTCATGCGGCCCCATAGAAATGTATGGGTCCGCAATTCCGTTCCGCAAAAAAAGACAGCTACAAGAAGCTGGATTAACCAGCTGAGAAAGAAGCTGGATTAATTAAGCTGAGAAAGGGGTGGAACATATGTGATGTCATGATATGGGCAGATTATCTGATAAGGGGGGGTGGCAATTTTTATCTTGCCTAGGGCGGCAAAAATCCTTGCACCGGCCCTGACCACACAGATTCTGTAGGATTATCGTTGTTTGGGAGGGGCCTTGGTTGATTGTTCCCCTTGCGAGTTCCAATAGCCTTTTGGACCTCATGGGATTCATGTCTGTCTTCCCATCCTCCCACTTCAAGTACCTGGTGTTGAGTGGTTTAGTGCTACGGTTTGCATTTCCACCTTATGGTATCCTTCGGGAGGGATTGCTCCTGTTTGTAGAGCCTTCCTCCTTAGACTGTTGGGAGAACTCTCCTTCTCCTCCCATGTCTCTCAGTCCAGGGTGTCCCTGCTGAGATTTCCTTGCCCTGCATCTCCCTGATACTTCATTTGGCCGGAGTTTCTCCGGTCTTGCGCTCCTCAGCGATATTTTGTTTTCAGAGGCTCGTTCCTCGTCTCCTGGTTTTGGGATAGAGGTCTTCTCTTATTTTTTTTCTTTTTACCTGGCCTTTACTTCCTACCCCCTCCCTTCCAAGGTTTGGCGGTTTCCCTTAGCGCCTTTTGGGGGTTTTCATTTTCCAATAGGATGTTTAATTTCATCACCTGCTTCGCGGTGGGGGGAGTCCTGCTCCCTTCATATGTGAGCCTTGCTATGGCTTCCCTCACTCCAGTGTTCCCCTGCTGAGATTTCCTGGGCTTGCATCTGGTTCCCTTCCTCCCTGATAATTAGTTTCGCCAGAGTTTCTCCGGTCTTGCGCTTCTCAGCGATTATTTGTTTTCAGAGGCTCGTTCCTCGTCTCCTGGTTGGGGATGCAGGTCTTGTCTTTTCTCTTTTCCTGGTTTTTACTTACAACCCCCTCCCCTTCCAGGGGTTGGCGGTTTCCCTTAGCGCCTTTAGGATCTTTTCCTTTCAATAGGGCGCTTAACTTTTTTACCTGCTTTGTGGTGAGAGGAGACCCGCTCCACTCACATGTGAGCCTTGCTATGCTTCACTATCTCGTTTGGCCTTCCGTGATTCCAATTTCCCTTGCTCCCCTGGCCCTTCAGGGGTTGACCTCAGGGTGTTTGTGCTTTCGCCTGAGACAATTGGGATGTTGGGTAGATCCGATACGCGATGCTGTCCTACTTCCCTCCAGCCTTTGGCTGAGCTGGGTGTTCCTTTGCCGCCTTCTTGCATTTGGGACCTTCTCCCAGGCATTTGTCCTGGGGTGCTGGCAGTCGTCACTGTGGCCTCCTTGGAGTTTCTCCCTTGTTATGAGGCTTCCTGCCTATTCCGTGCTTTTCTCCTGTTGGGTCACATGGTCCTTCCGCACCTGTATGCCCACAGGTGGCATGGTGGTTCTTCCCACCCTCGGGGACTGTTTTGGGACGTCCCATGGTGCTGTGTCCCCCAATGCCATGCACGAGAAAATTTGATTTTTTGTACTCACCGTAAAATCCTTTTCTCGTAGTAGGCATTGGGGGACACAGATCCCTCCCTATGTTGTTTTACTTCAGCTTCTCCGGGCTGGTCTCTTGATCTTTCCCGGTACGGGAGATGTTGGTTCCTTGCCTTTCTTCTCTCTCCTACTGCTTTTGGTACAAACTGAGCTGCCTAGTGTCTGTGGAGAGGGTATAGTCCAACGGGGAGGAGCCAACTCTTTTTATGTCTAGTGTCTCCTCCTAGTGGTAGTTGGACATATACCCATGGTGCTGTGTCCCCCAATGCCTACTACGAGAAAAGGATTTTACGGTGAGTACAAAAAATCTAATTTTTCGTCCTCAGCTAAAAATACTCTTAAAAATGGTAAGAAGAGTATTTTTACACTTCCGGAAAAAATGTAGTGCGACCTCTTCCCGATGAATAAATTTGTATAGATTAATTCGCCCATCGCTAGTTGCGACTTTCTGAGGTTTTATACTGTTTATGCAACTTTGACAAATTTGCCACTTAACCCGTTCTATACCAGCGTCGTACATGTACATCGCTGGATCGACGTGTAAACATGGCACCCGCTCGCACGTGCAGAGGGCACCATGGCCGGCAGATCTCTGCTGTTTCAAACAGCAGAGACCTGCAGCTAATTACCGTGACCGACAATAATGCTGATTGCGGTAATTAAATGCTTGGTCACAGCGTCTAAATGCACAAAAACCTGGAAGCTCGTGCTTCCGGGCTTCCTACCGATACCCCGTGTGGCCAATTGGGGCATCGGTACTTGCGCTGAACACTTTCAGCCTCGCTCATGAGGCTGAAAGTCTTCATGCTGCAATTCTTATTTTGGCCACCAGATGGCAGGCCAGAATAAGAAATTAAAGGGAACCTGTCACTGGGATTTTGTGTATAGAGCTGAGGACTTGGGTTGCTAGATGGCCGCTAGCACATCTGCAATACCCAGTTCCCATAGCTCTGTGTGCTTTTATTGAGTAAAAAAAACGATTTGATACATATGCAAATTACCCTGAGATGAGTCCTGTCCCTGACTCATCTCACATACAGGACTCATCTCAGGGTAATTTGCATATGTATCAAATCGTTTTTTTTACTCAATAAAAGCACACAGAGCTATGGGGACTGTGTATTGCGGATGTGCTAGTGGCCATCTAGCAGCCCATGTCCTCAGCTCTATACACAAAATCCCGGTGACAGGTTCCCTTTAACAAAATTGAGCTTAAATGGCATTTTAAAAATCCCTGATAGACCAAAATGAAAAATAAAAAAAAACATAATTTATAGGCTAAATATATAAGTAAAAAAATATATAAAAGTTTAAATCGCCCCCCTTTCCATATTAATAAAAAAATAAATACCTAAATAACAATAAATGTAAACCTCATGGGTATCACCGCGACCAAAAACGCCCATACTATTTAAATAGTAAAAAAAATTAAAAATTATACGGCGAATGGCGTAACAAAAAAAGGTCAAAATTACAAATTTTCCATTTTTTTCATTGCTTCTCTTACCCAATTTTTTAAAATAAAATGTGATCAAAAAGTCACGCACACTCCAAAATGGTATCAGTAAAAACTACAGATTGTTCTGCCAAAAATGAACCCCTGAACAGCTCAGTAGACATAAGTATAAAAAAAGTTATGGTGGTCAGAATATGATGATGTAAAAAAAATAAACAAATATCAAAGTTTTAATTTATTTTTACACTATTTAGACATAAAGAACCTATACATATGGGGGTATCGTTGTAATTATACTGACCCAGAGAATGAAGGGCATGGGTCAGTTTTGCCGTAAACGAAACGCCGTCAGAACAAAACCCGTAAAACGGTGGATGAATTGCGTTCTTTTTCCAATTGCACCCCACTTGAAATTGTTTACTGCTTCCCACTAGGGATCGACCGATATAGATTTTTTTAGAGCCGATAATCTGTGAACTTTCAGGCCGATAGCCGATAATTTATACCGATATTCTGTCCATTTTTATTTTTGAAAAAACTAATAATTCCTACACAAATCTGCTGAAAATGAACATGTTTATTGTTAACTTTTAGCTTTTTTTTTTTGTAAATCTTTCTTTTTCATTTATACTTAATATTTAGGTGTTTGTGTGTTGTGTTTTTTTTTTTTTGTTTTTTTTTTTACTAACTTTTAGCCCCCTTAGGGGCTAGAAACCTTGTCCTATTCACACTCCCTGCTGCTCTGTGCTTTGTGCACACAGCAGCAGGGAGCTGACTAAGGCAGTCAGGGCTCCAGTAGCGTCCTGGCTGCCATGGTAACTGATCGGAGCCCCAGGCTTACACTGCTGGGGCTCCGATCAGAAGCTGCTACTGCACCACCAATGAGGAGGGGAGGGGACACTGTAGCCACTGCTACCAGTGATTAATACTGGGGTGGGGGGGGGTGCACCAATGAAGATAACCCGCCCATTAATTCATATACAGGAGACGGGTGCTAGCTGCAGAATCATCAGTTTAGAGTTGTTTTGATACAAAAATTTTGACTCTGTTTCAATACCATAAAAAAGTATTGCGATACTCAATACCATTTGATACCACGCAAAAAAAAAGCTGCGTGCATTCCGCATTTTATGGAACGTCCGGCCCATAATCGAACATTCCTATCCTATTTTTTTTGGGGGAACAAGGTGACTAAAAAAAATGGCGAATCACACAGTTTTTTTCTTTTTTCTTTTACGGCATTCACCGCATAGGAGATTTTAAAAATATTTTAATAGTTTGGACTTTTCGGACATGGCGATATGTAATATGTTTTTTATTTATTGTTTTATATATTTTATATGTAAAATTGGAAAAGGTAGTGATTTGTACTTTACTTTATATTTAATAACTATTTCCCCCCCTTAGGGGCTAGAACCTGGGATTTTTTAATCCCTTGTCCTGTTCACCCTAATAGATCTCTTTTAGAGTGAATAGGACTTCACACTCTGCCTGCTGCCAGTGCACACAGCAGCAGGGAGCTGACTATGGCAGCCAGGGCTTCAGTAGCATCTTGGCTGCCATGGTAACCGATCGGAGACCCAGGGTTACACTGCTTGGGCTCCGATCAGAAGCTGCCACTGCACCACCAATGAGAGGAGGTGAGGGGACTTTGTGGCCACTGCCACCAATGATTTTAATACTGGGGGGAGGGGGCGCACTGCACCACCAATGATTTTAATACTGCGAAGGGGGAAGGGGGAGGGCGCACTGCACCACCAATGTTTTTAATATTGGGGGAGGGGGCGTACTGGGCTGTGCCGCAACTGAGGGGTTAATTGCAGCGGATCGCAGCGCCCTGTCAGAGGTCGGGTGCCGCCAATGTGTTTCTGCCGCCGGCTGTATTTGTATTAAACGTTGATTATCATTGTAGTGCAGAGACTGCTTCCTTCTCCCCGTGCTGCTGAGGGAACAGAGCCGCGCTGAGAGCAGCGCGATCCATTTTCTCTGATACTGGGCTGTGCAGTAGCACAGTCTAGTATTGATAAAAGGCAAATCCTAGTATCGTATCGATACCGGGACAAAAGTATCGATTGGGTATCGAAAATTTGATACCCGAAACAACCCTACAGTAGTTTTTATTAGGGATCGACCGATATTGAGTTTTTTTTAGGGCCGATACCGATACCAATAATTTGTGAACTTTCAGGCCGATAGCCGATAATTTATACCGATATTCTGGTAATTTTCATTTTTGAAAAACAAAATTCCTACACAAATCTGCTGAAAATTAATGTTTATTGTTAACGTGTATTTATTTATTTATTTATTTTTAAATCTTTCTTTCATTTATACTTAATATTTTTTATTTATTTATTTATTTTTTTGTTATTTTTTTTTTACAAACTTTTAGCCCTCTTAGGGACTAGAACCCTTGTCCTATTCACCCTGATAGATCTCAGCATGGAGCTTACCATGGCAGCCAGGGCTTCAAAAGGCGTCCTGGCTGCCATGGTAACCGATCGGAGCCCCAGGCTTACACTGCTGGGGTTCCGATCGGAGGAGCAGGGGAGAGGGGATCCTGTGGCCACTGCCACCAATGATTAATACTGGGGGGGGGCTTGGGTGGGGGGCGCACTGCGCCACCAATGATTAATACTTGGGGGCTTGGGGGGGCGCACTGCGCCACCAATGAAGAGAAATTTTTCATTAATTCATATACAGGAGGCGGGAGCTGGCTGCAGAATCACATAGCCGGCTCCCTCCCGACCTCTATGAGCGGTAGCTGCGATCTGCGGCACCTGAGGGGTTAATTACCGCAGATCGCAGCTACTGCTCATAGAGGTCGGGAGCCGGCTATGTGATTCTGCAGCCAGCTCCCGCCTCCTGTATATGAATTAATGAGAGATTTCTCTTCATTGGTGGCGCAGCTGCCACAGCCCCTAACCTTCTCTTGTCCTCCTTCCTCTCACTGGCTGCAGCGGCAGCACAGGGGGAGGGAGACACTGCTTCCTTCTCCCCTGTGCTGCTGAGGGAACACACAGCGCAATCTGTGTTCCCAATACGTTATCGGAATATCGGCAAAATAGATGCCGATACCGATAACGGTCAAAATACTGAATGTCGGCCGATAATATCGGTAAAACCGATAATCGGTCGATCCCTAGTTTTTATTGATACTATTTTGGTGTGTGTGTGACTTTTTGATCACATTTTATTTAATTATTATTATTTTTTTGGGTAAGAGAAGCGATGAAAAAAAATGGCACATTGGCCATTTTGATCCTTTTTTCCATTCGCCGTATTTGAAAAATATTTTAATATTTTAATAGTATGAGTGTATTCGGTTGCGTTGATACCCATAATGTTTATATATTTATTTATTTTTATTCTACAGAAAGGGGTGTAATTTAAACATTTTTTTTCATATTTTATACATTTTTTGAGTTAAACTTTTTAAAATGATTTTGAAGATATGGTATCCTTTTTTCTGTACAGAGCTGACATGCTGTAGTGGCAGCCTGTGGATTTTCTGTCTTTTCCGTCATCTGGGGAACAGACTTCTTATCTCTGCTCAATACCCTTATAAACACGCATAGCTCAGTTCTTCTATTACTGCTGTGTTTATGACCTCTCAGAAGTATAGAGATAAGGTTTATTAGATGACCAGCACAAAGTGAAAGTACCAGTCACACAGTTAGAAAAACAGATAACCCTTTGACAGAACAGCTCAATGTATTTAAGGCTACTTTCACACTGGAGTTTTGGCTTTCTGTTTGTGAGATCCGTTCAGGGCTCTCACAAGCGGTCCAAAACTGATCAGTTTTGCCCTAATGCATTCTGAATGGAAAGGATCCGCTCAGAATGCATCAGTTTGCCTCCGTTCCGTCTCCATTCCTCTTTGGAGGTGGACACCAAAACGCTGCTTACAGTGTTTTTGTGTCCGTATGACGAAACTGAGCCAAACTGATCCATTCTGACACACAATGTAAGTCAACGGGGACAGATCCATTTTCTAGGACACAATAGAAAATGGATCCGTCCTTCATTGACTTTCAATGGTGTCCAAGACGGATCCGTCTTGGCTATGTTAAAGATAATACAAACTGATCTGTTCTGAACAGATGCAGACGTTTGTATTATCTCAACGGATCCGTCTATGCAGATCCATGACGGATCCGCAAAAACCGCTAGTGTGAAAGTAGCCTAAGACTGCTGTATGAAACATTGGTCTTGGTAAACCCCATGAGCAGACTGGGGGAGCTTTACCAAAACTGCTGTAAAGGAAAACTGGCTTGGTTGTCCGTAGCAACTTGTGTTGAGCAAAGCAAGCTTCGGATGAAGCATCTGAAGTCGCTTCTTTCAAAACTTCTGAATACTATTATACAGTTATACATCTCCGTACAGTATTAGAATGTATGGGCCCCAATGAGCCGAAGTTAGTTATTCATGAAGTCGCATGGGACTTCATTGAGTAACTTTGGTAATTGATTTTTAAAGTGTAAAACCACATTAAAAATCAATTACCGAAATTATTCAACTAAGTCACACGCGACTTCTTGAATAACTTACTTCGGCTCATTGGAGCCCATACTTTCTAATACTGTACGGAGATGTATATCCACTTCCACAGTATTATTCTGAAGTTTTGAACAAAGTGACTTTGGATGCTTCATCTGAAGCTCGCTTCGCTCAACACTAGTAGCAAACAATTGGATACCACATTTAATTTTTCAGAACTCCTTTGGAAAACGAAAGGTGGAATCTGGTTAGCTGCTATGAGCAACTAAGTCAGTTCTTCTTTACACCAGTTTTGATAAATCGCCCCCATTGTCTTTTGTGCACATTTTCTGCTGCATATTGTTTTGCAGTGCCCACATGTTACTTCATATAAATTCATCCCCATATTGTCACGGTCCCTCCTGTGAGAGAGGTGAGAAGATCGGATAGACTTACTGCACGTGAGGCTATCTAACAGGTCTCTCTGTTTTCCTCTGTGTATGTTGTTGTTTGGCAGGATCTCGCCTCTCCTCAGGTGCTGCTCGTGATCAGTGATGAGGCTCTATTTAGATCCGCCTCACACTGCTGACCATGCGGTGTATAGTTTCTGCTTGTAGTTGCTAGTGCTGGTTTGTCTTGGATCTCCTGCTTCTCCATACATCTCTAAGCTAAGTACTTGTTGCCTTCGCTGTTTCCTATTGTCTGGTGTGTGTTTCTAGGCCTCAGGGAGACGCAGGTTCCTTCATTCTGGAAGGAACCAGCTGTCTCATCCCCTGCTACCTATCCTAGGGCTCGTCAATTTTAGCAGGGCTTTAGGTATCCAGTGTATGAGTATTTCCACCATCAGGATCTGCTCATACTGGCAGGAGTTAGGGATTACTAGGAGGTCGCCATCCCTCTTACTAAGCTTTTGAGGCGTAGATTGTTGTCTATTCGTTGTGGTGTGTATTTGGTGTTTTCCCTTCCCCCTTAACCTGTGACACATATTGAGTTTGGGAAGCCATGCGTTTCATTAGGCCTGGCTACAGGCTATATAAAACATCATGCCCCCAGTTTTCCTCCATTGTCTTTGATGACAGTTGTTACATATAAAAATCACACATTTCTATACAAAAGGTTGTAGGGACTTTTCATAGAACTGCATCTTTAAGGAAATACCCTGTCTACCAATGTGACAGTATCCTGTATTACCACAGCTTGGAGTGGGAGCATTGGAGTGAAAACTGTATATTGCAAGATAGTCTGTTATTCAACAGATCAGATTTATATAGTTTTGGACTGAAATGGTCAAATTCGTTTCGGTAATCTGGTTGTGTCCTTAAAGGAAATGTCATCAAAAAATGACCTATTTAAATCACATTCAACATTTTTGATTTTTTTAATTTCTCATATCAATATCTAAAAAAAAATCCTTAAAATCCGCAGTTACCTTCTTATCTGTCATTCTAATCTTGCCTGTAATGGTATCATCTCTGTGTATAGATTAGACAGGATCCACCATTCACAAAGTGTGATTGTGAAAGCTTATCTATTCTTTCCTTGTACAGTTGTGGCCAAAAGTTTTGAGAATTACATAAATATTGGAAATTGGAAAAGTTGCTGCTTAAGTTTTTATAATAGCAATTTGCATATACTCCAGAATGAATCAGAAGAGTGATCAGATGAATTGCATAGTTCTTCTTTGCCATGAAAATTAACTTAATCCCCAAAAAAAACTTTCCATTTCATTGCTGTCATTAAAGGACCTGCTGAGATCATTTCAGTAATAGTCTTGTTAGCTCAGGTGAGAATGTTGACGAGCACAAGGCTGGAGATTATTATGTCAGGCTGATTGGGTTAAAATGGCAGACTTGACATGTTAAAAGGAGGGTGATGCTTGAAATCATTGTTCTTTCATTGTTGACCATGGTGACCTGCAAAGAAACGCGTGCAGCCATCATTGCGTTGCATAAAAATGGCTTCACAGGCAAGGATATTGTGGCTACTAAGATTGCACCTCAATCAACAATTTATAGGATCATCAAGAACTTCAAGGAAAGAGGTTCAATTCTTGTTAAGAAGGCTTCAGGGCGTCCAAGAAAGTCCAGCAAGCGCCAGGATCGTCTCCTAAAGAGGATTCAGCTGCGGGATCGGAGTGCCACCAGTGCAGAGCTTGCTCAGGAATGGCAGCAGGCAGGTGTGAGCGCATCTGCACGCACAGTGAGGTGAAGATTTTTGGAAGATGGCCTGGTGTCAAGAAGGGCAGCAAAGAGGCCACTTCTCTCCAAAAAAACATCAGGGACAGATTGATCTTCTGCAGAAAGTATGGTGAATGGACTGCTGAGGACTGGGGCAAAGTCATATTCTCCAATGAAGCCTCTTTCCGATTGTTTGGAGCATCTGGAAAAAGGCTTGTCCACTGCACAGAGGATGCCTAGAAAACTCTCCCCATAAAGGTTAAGGTCCCCTCCCATCCATTATGCTTATGGCCCATGGGGCTGCCATAAAGCAATTTTTGTAATGCTTTCCAAATGCTGTTAAAGAGGACCTTTCATGGGTCCAGACATTATGAAATAACTAGCAGGTGATGTAGGGCACTGTGCACGCATGTAATATTGCTTACTAGTTTGTCTGGGCGTCGCTCCGTTCTCCCGCTGTGCCCCCCTGCAGTTTTCCCGGCTGGTATGCTAATGAACAGCATCGGTACATGGAGGAGGAGACTGCCCTGTTTCTCAATGGGTGTCTCCTTCTCCCTGGCTGTACCGCGGTCCAATCACAGCGGAAAGCGTCACAGCCAGGGAGAAAAAAAAAAACCTCACCTTCTCACCATTGAGAAACAGGGCAGTCTCCTCCTCCCTGTACTGATGCTGTTCATTAGCATACCAGTCGAGAAAACTGCAGAGGGACACAGCGGTCGAATGGAGCTGCGCCCAGACAAACTAGTAAGCAATATTACATCCCTGAACTATGCCCTACATAACCTGCTAGTTATTTCATAATGTCTGAACCTATGAAAATTCCTCTTTAAGAACAGCTCATGCAAGATATCTGCCCCATAATCATGCTCAGATAATTGAATAAATAAATCTGTAATGAGAATATAAAAACAGATTAGAATATAAGGATATGTGCCACTATCTAATTTTTAACTGACAGATAAAATTTTGGGTGACACAAAGTTCCTTTAACTGCTCCTTTCCCAGTTCATGGTACAGAATAATGCAGATCAGTACTCTGACGTTAACTAATCACTTGAACACTAACGCCATTAGGTATGGGAAGCAGAATTCTAAAATTCAATTAAGTGTAAATCCACTTTCACCTGCAACTCTTTTAATAGCAAATGGTACTTGGCTACAGGCTTTTTATTTCAAGCCTGTTACACAATAGGGGGCAAAGTTATTTGAAGATTGAGGGGGGCTATCATAAATACATATTTTTATTTAGTTTCCTATGTGTAAAGATGATTTACTGAATAATGAATTGAAAACAATTTTCTGTGTTTTTTTTTTTTTTTTTTATGATTTTAATAAAACTATACTTTCATTTTTAGGTTTTTGATGAAGGAGACTACAGAAAAGTAAGATTTGCTGGAAAGCAGAAGGAGGTAAGTCTTTTGAGGAGAACATCAGTTTTTTTTGTTCAGTTTTATAGATGGTGTTTTTTTTTAACCGTGATTCCTCCAAGATTTCTACTATATTAAGGTTTAGAGCTGATTTAATACTTAGCTTAGACCTATAAAGATCCTTTTACACTGTGTGAAGTGCTATGTCAGAAATGATACCTTTTGTATACTAGAGGCTTCTATTAAATACATTTACTGCAAAAGAATGTCCATATGCAGCTGTTTTTTTACAGATATTTCTGCCCCTGAAAATTAATTCCATAGATCTGAACTGTAACATGTAGATGAGTGAGACAGTTAAATAAATTTCAGCCATGTGTGACTATACTCAGTTTTGTATAGAATATTTTAGGCTGTGTGGGGATTCGCTCTGGTAGACAGGGTGTGTGGCCGCAGTACAGAGTCAAATTACCAGGTTTTAAATCAAACTTCTGTGTTTATTCACACATAAAGCAAAAACAAAACATCACTTTGCAGTTTTGGTGTTAGTTCACACACAATGTAAAGTCCACATAGCAAAAATCACCTCGGTGGAAGTTCTGCCTCAAAGTCCAAATACAGGCTTTAGGTGGCCTGTTTTCCTGACACACGGGTCTCCGCTCTCCAGTCCAGTACAGGCCTCAGATCCCAGCACACAGACCTCCTGAGCTCCACTGTCAGATGGAGATAATCCTCTCCACCTGGCAGTGCTGGCTGGTTTTATGCCTGGCAAAACCGGCCTGGAACGTGGGGAGTAGTCACCCACCCAGCACTTTGACTTCACCAAGTAAGAGCCATCCTGGATCAGCTATTACAGTTATAATAAATAGCAAGGTGTCAAACAGCTACTGCTGCTGACACATGAAAGCTGGCTCTTACTCCACCGAGGCCAGGAGTCTTGGTGACACATACCTTCCGTCAACGACTTCCTACAGCTGTTATAGTATGTTTCCATTTCATCCACCATGACGGCCACAAGGATTGACCCTTGACCTCTGTTGGGGCAGGAATACAGAGAGAGAGTTTAAATTAGCCCACCCTCTCCCCTCAGTGTTTCATGTCCCTACAGGGGTCAGGTCAGAGAGAGGCCTCTCTCATGAAGGAAGGTGAAGATTTTGTTATTTTATTCCAAGATGGGTTTATCGGGGGCGGGCAACCCTCTTTAGATCTTACCACACATTGAAGCATCCTGGATCCCCCTGTCCTCCTGCGGCCTATGCCAACGCTGGGCAAGGGTAATAAAGGGGGTGCTCACTGCCCAGCCGCAGCCTCCACCGCTCCTAAGAAGCTCCTGCTCTCTTTCCCTATGTGGGAGACAAGCTGGAAAAAGCTCCCCCATGTGGTATTAAGGGGGAAGTACAGGTCCACGCGTTCACTTGGCGTGTACTATGGCAGTCACAGGGGGCGGTCATGTGACCGGCGTGATCACGTCACATGAGGAGGCTGAGTTCGGCCCTGCACACACCGGAAGTGCGTCAGGGCCAGGAAAATGACGTCAGACGTCATACTAGCCCCTTAAAAGTGCGGGCAGGCAGCAGAAGGACCGAGACTTTGGTCCAGCATGTTGGCAGCAGATCCAGTCACAAAACGCATGGATAACCCCGATCCCTCAACAGTGGCTCCTATCGTGAGTTCCCCAATGTGGAGAAAGTATGTGACATGTATTTTATGCATACAATTTAAATACATGGTTGCTCTCTAGTTCTTTTTAATAGGGAAGTAAAAAGACAAAAATTAAACTTAGAGGACCTTTCATTTGTTTAACCCTAGTCTAATTAGGGTCTTGCTTTATAGGGCGGCCCCCACTGATGTCATCGCACTTTTTTGTTTTTTCCCGCCTTATATTCTAATTAGCCGACTTGGTTATACTAGGCAGAGACTGAAGCGGTTCTCTTCTCCCTGGCTGTGAGCGCATCCAATCAGTGGATCCAAAAGTGCGATGACATCATTGGGGGCCGCCTTATAAGGTAAGACCCTAATTAGACTAGGGCTAAACAGATGAAAGGTCCTCTTTAAGTCTCTGAAATGTGCTATATGCACAAAAAGGCTGCCTGAAAACTACAACAAAAAGATCTGTACAGAATGTTCTCAGGATCTATTAAAAGAAGAGCAACCATCTATTTTATCAGAAGTCAAAAATAATACAGGAAGAAATTAAATCTTCACTCGCATCATTTTCAGCCCCCAGTTCTTCTCCAGTACCTATTAAAAAAAAAAAAAAAAAGTTTTTCTGTTCTGTCTTCTTATGATCTTTAAGAATTAGATGACTATGCCTCCTCCTCCATATTTTTTGGAGAAGAAAACAATCTATCTGAGGGGGAATTGATTCAGGAACAGAGAAAATATTATTTTTCTATGGAGGAGTTGAATGGACTTTTAAGGGTGGTCAGATCAACAATGTGCATTGAAGATTTACAAAAGCCTAG
Organism: Bufo bufo; assembly: GCF_905171765.1. Lineage (NCBI taxonomy): Eukaryota > Metazoa > Chordata > Amphibia > Anura > Bufonidae > Bufo > Bufo bufo. Next base: position 290,073,633 of record NC_053393.1, read on the forward strand.
AAGTGTTCAAGATGAAATGTTTGGCAGTTTGAGAATTAAGAAAGCCAGAGTATTCCCTAGACACGAAAACTTTAAAGATATGATATTAGATGAATGGCTGGATTCTGAAAAAAGGCTAGGATTCTCCAGTGAATTCAGAAATAGTCTGTTATTTGATGCTTCTGACTCTAAAATCTTTGAAACCCTCACAATTACGGGATCCTATGGATCGAAAAGCAGATTGTCTGCTAAAAAAAAGGCTTGGGAAGCTTCCATTTTTCGAGTTAAAACAAACATTGCAGCTACATCAGTCGCAAGATCAATGTATCTATGGCTAAATGAGCTTGAGGAACATTTAAAAAAATGAAAGGCCAAGAGAGGAATTAATAAACTCTATTTCGCTCCTAAGATCAGCTACTGCTTTTTTGGCGGATGCTTTCGCCAAATCAGTAAGATTTGCTACAAGAAACTGAGCCTTATCTAATTCTGCTAGATGCGCCCTGTGGATAAGGTGCTGGTAAGGGGATAAAACGTCAAAATCCAAATTATGCTCCATAGCCTTTTCGGGCGAGTTCGAATTCGGCCCAGTGCTTGATAAAATCCTAGCGAAAGCGGCAGAATTAATACATCCATTTCATGGCACTTCCGTTCTGAATTTCTTCCGCACCAAGAAATTTTTCGAAATTTGGTGATAGAAATGATGGCATTCTTCAGATAAACAATTATACCATATCTAGGCGACTTTCTGGTAATCGGAAGAATGGAAGCAGACACGCTCAGAAACAGATTTCTTCATAAAAAAAATTGAAAATCCAGGATGGATAGTAAACGGGAAGAAATCCTTTCTACAGCCAGCAACAAAAAGGAAGTTCTTGGGCATTCTAATGGATTCAAAGGAACAAGCTTCTCTTTTGCCAGAGGAAAAGATATCGGACCTGAAGAGAGAGATAATAAAATTCCAGTCTCATCAGTGCTGCTCAGTAAGAGAAGCAATGAGTTTTCTAGGTATCCTGACTTTGTGTATAACCTCAGTAGCATGGAGCCAGGCGCACACAAGAATAATTCAATCATGGATTCTAAGAAACTGGAACAGGAGTCAGTCATCATTAGACAAGAAAATCCTCATTCCCAGATTTGTGAAGCTGGACTTGAACTGGTGGAAAAGAACGTTCAACAAGGAATCTCTTGGCACAGAAGGCCAAAAGTTATAATCCATACGGATGCCAGCAAGTCAGGTTGGGGTGCAAAAGTAGGAAATCAGGTGTTTCAAGGTCTATGGCCAGTAGACATGATTTCAATCTCCTCAAATTTCTGAGAACTAAAAGGAGTTTGGCAGACATTAAGAGGTCTAACATATAGTAAGAAAATGTCATGTGAAAATACTGTCAGACAACACCACGGCAGTACAAAAAAAAAGCCAGTGGAAATAATATATTAAAAATAATATCAACTTTATTACATGATATGTATAAAAATATAAAGGAAAAAAAGGCAAGATGGACAGGATATGCAGAGAAGCGAAGGGCATTCCCTCAAATGGACAACCATTACTTCATTTAATAAAGTTGATATTATTTTTGATATTATTTCCACTGGCTTTTTTTGTTATGACATTGTGTGTTGTCTCAGGTGGAGTGTTGTGCTGTCGGCGGTATACAGAGAGGTTTTGTAGGTTTACAAACACCACGGCAGTAGCTTACCTAAAGCACCAAGGGGGGACAAGATCTCCAACATTGGAACACCTGACAGCAAAAATATTCTCTTGGGCAGAAAACAAAATCCTATCTGTAACAGCAATACATCTCAAGGGGTTCCTTGAACCAAGAAGCAGATTTTTTTTTTAAGCAGAAAGATCTTGGATCCGGGGGAGTGGTCCTTAAACCCGTCAATATTTATTTAAAAAAATAACAGACCGATGGGAAACTCCAAAGATGGAACTATTCGCCTCAAGGGGGAATGCAAAATCTCAAATTCTGTTCTCTAAACCACAGAGAAAATCCTTGGGAAGTAGATGCTTTCTCCCTAGTTTGGAATTGAGACCTGGCATATGCCTTTCCCCCCCTTTTTTCCTCTGATAACCCGGACAATTCAAAAGATACTCCAAGATCCGGTGGACAATAATCCTCATAACTCCTTACTGGCCAAAAAGCAGTTGGTTTCCGATTCTGAAGCAGAACCTTGGATTTTCTCACACAGGGACCAGTTTGTCATCCAAACCCAAAGATCTTCAAGCTAGCAGCTTGGATCTTGAGGGAGACATCCTAAGGGTACTTTCACACTAGTGTTGTTAGAATCTGGCAGGCAGTTCCGGCAATCCGTGTACAAACCTAAAGCTTTTTTTTTCTGGATCCGGTGAAATACCAGATCCGTATCATCCGGAATAACAGATCCGGTATTTAAATATTTTTTAAAGATCAAAAGAGAGACCCGCTCCTCCTATATCCCGGCGCATGTGCAGACCGGAAAACCGGATTCGGCGATACGGCAATTTCCGTAACCCTTTGTAACGGATCACCTGGCACCCCTAGACTGAGTACCTCCGTTGACGGATGCTACTAGCGTTTTCCTGAGGTTTCCAAGCACTCTGGCAGACACCACAATCACCGAACCGAAGAAGCCTATAAATCCTTTTCAAGCATATGAATGCTGTAGGCAGTTGAATAGGTTTACACTCCTAGCAGTCAAACTGGGACAGCATACAATAAATCCTCCCCCAAGAATGAGACGACACTTCACCTTGAGGGTTAAAACAGGAACTGAACTTTATTTAGACACAGCACACTACTTTAAACTCCCCAACAGCCTCATTTACATACAATAGGGTACCTAGAGGACTCTGGTACAAGGAAGGGTGGGGGCCAGACAATAGCAAGGGCTGATGGGAGATGGAGGAGGGACAGAGCAGCTGGTTTAAACTGGTGTCCCTGCGACAACACATTGCTGGAGAAACAATGGGACAGGAAAAAGGGGGAGGAGAGGAGGCACAGAACAACAATGCCTGTAACATAGCAAACTTTACAGCCAGGGTAAGATATATATACAGTCCACAACACACAGCAATACATTTTAACTGAACCAATAATAACATACATAATATTAAAGACTGCCTGAATGCAATCTGCAACACAGTCTTAAAGGGGCATTGTTCCTAAAAGTCATAACCTGTCCACGGATGGCCATTAAAGGGCCAGTAGCAGCAATATAAAATACCACATGCCCAAATATTGCATTCAAACATACCAATTTACCAGGGGCCATAGTCAGCAGGTAGGAGGCGGGAAGCCAGGCCTCTTCAATGCCCAGTGGCGAGGCGGGTTCCGCCACACACTTGGTACCGGATACGGCATTAATACATCTATATGGAAATTAATGCCGGATCCGGCAAGTGCAGTATTTTTTTCCGGTCAAATACCGTACAAGGGATGGAATGGAAGACATTCTGATGCATACTGAACGGTTGCTTTCCATTCAGAATGTGTTAGGACAAAACTGATGCATTTTTTTTTTCCGGTATTGAGACCCTTTACCGGATTTCAATACGGGAAAAGAATTACGCTAGTGTGAAAGTACCCTAAGACAGCAGGGTCTCTCCGACAGCGTAATCAATACTCTTAAAACCAGTAGAAAGAAAGTCACCTCCGCTATTTATTTTATGGATAAAGTTCTGCGGCTGGTTAGGGGATCCAGCTCCAAATAAATCAAAACCAGTTATTCAGAAAATTCTAGATTTTCTTCAGCAGGGTCTAGATCTGGATCTTAGACCTAGCACTTTAAGGCCTCTTTCACACGGGCGTTGCGGGAAAATGTGCGAGTGCGTTGCGGGAACACCCACGATTTTTCCGCGCGAGTGCAAAACATTGTAATGCGTTTTGCACTCGCGTGAGAAAAATCACCCATGTTTGGTACCCAAACCCGAACTTCTTCACAGAAGTTCGGGCTTGGGTTAGGTGTTGTGTAGATGTTATTATTTTCCCTTATAAATGGTTATAAGGGAAAATAATAGCATTCTGAATACAGAATGCTTAGTAGGTGATCAATTGAGGGTTAAAAAAAAATAAAAAATTAACTCACCTTCTCCTCTTGTTCGCGTAGTTCCCGGTCTCTTCTTTACTACTTTAATAATGAGCTGTGGGCTAAAGGACCTTTTGGTGACGTCAGATCACATGCTCCAATCACATGGTCCATCACCGTGGTGATGGACCATGTGATTAGAGCATGTGATCTGACGTCACCAAAAGGTCCTTTAGCCCACAGCTCATCATTAACCCTTTCACGACTGCAATCTGTATATATACGTGATAGCTGCACATGCCCCGTGCAGCTACCACGTATATACACGTTCTGGCAGCTCTTTAATCCAAGCGCTGCAAAGCGCTTGGATTTAAGCTTCTGCCCCTGTCCTGCTGCTGTCACGGACAGCATACAGTGCGGTAATGCCGGCAAGGGGCCAATCAGAGTGGCCCCTTGCTGGCAATCGATCCGATTGGTTAGTCTGTGCAGACTAACCAATCGGATCGCGGCAGTGTTAAAATGCCGGTTTCAGGCTCTGATCTGCGCTCTGCAGATCACAGCCTGAAATCGGTAATGTGTCCTGAAGCCCCCGATCTGTGCCCCCTCCTTGTTCATGTCCTGCCCCCGATGCGGTCCTGCCCCGATCTGTGCCCCCTCCTTGTTCTTGTCCTGCCCCCGATGCGATCCGCCCCCTCCTGCCACCGATCTGTCCCCCTTCTTGTCCATCCTCTTATCCTACCCCCCCGAAGCGGTCCTGCCCCGATCTGTAAGTAAAATGCTGCCCCCCCCCTCCCCCGTTTCCAGCGCTGCCCCCTGCCCCCGATGCGGTCCCCCTTGTGTGTGTGATGGCGGCGGCTCCATTCCTGAGCCGCCGCCATCAGCAGCGTGTGTCAGCTCTATGCTGACACTGCTGTAACCCCATAGATGCCGCAGTAGCGGCATCCATGGGGGTAATAGAGGGAGGGGCCCCCCTCTCTCTCAACCATCAGGGCTGCCATGGTATAGGCCATGGTATAGGCGTCCAGTGCTGCCACCTACAGGCATCTGATTGCAATGCTCTTGCATTGCAAAGTATAATACAATCAGATGCCTGTAGGTGGCAGCACTGGACGCCTATACCATGGCAACCGGACGCCTTTGCAAAGGCGTCCGGTTGCCATGGTATAGGCGTCCAGTGCTGCCACCTACAGGCATCTGATTGTATTATACTTTGCAATGCAAGAGCATTGCAAAGTATAGTACAACCATCAGCCCCACTGGATCTTTAAGATCCAAGAGGGAACTGATAAAAAAAAAGTGAAAATAATAAAAGTAAAAATAAATAAATAAAAATGTAAAAAATTTCCTTTTCCTATAAAAAAAAACCCAAACAAACAGAAAACCACACATATTAGGTGTCACCGCGTCCGTAACGACCATCATTAACCTTTCACGACTGCAATTTGTATATATACGTGATAGCTGCACATGCCCCGTGCAGCTACCACGTATATACACGTTCTGGCAGCTCTTTAATCCAAGCGCTGCAAAGCGCTTGGATTTAAGCTTCTGCCCCTGTCCTGCTGCTGTCACGGACAGCATACAGTGCGGTAATGCCGGCAAGGGGCCAATCAGAGTGGCCCCTTGCTGGCAATCGATCCGATTGTTAAAATGCCGGTTTCAGGCTCTGATCTGCGCTCTGCAGATCACAGCCTGAAATCGGTAATGTGTCCTGAAGCCCCCGATCTGTGCCCCCTCCTTGTTCATGTCCTGCCCCCGATGCGGTCCTGCCCCGATCTGTGCCCCCTCCTTGTTCTTGTCCTGCCCCCGATGCGATCCGCCCCCTCCTGCACCGATCTGTGCCCCCTTCTTGTCCATCCTCTTATCCTACCCCCCCGAAGCGGTCCTGCCCCGATCTGTAAGTAAAATGCTGCCCCCCCCTCCCCACTTTCTGTTTTAGAAGCGGAGAAATTGAAATTTAGAAAATTGCTAATTTTTTAAATTTTTGGGTAAATTTGGGATTTTTTTAAAAAAAAAGGAGCTATATATTGACTCAAATTTATGACTGTCATGAAGTACAATGTGTCACGAGAAAACAATCTCAGAATGGCGTGGGTAAGTAAAAGTGTTCCAAAGCTATTACCACTTAAAGTGACGCATGTCAGATTTGTAAATTTTGACCTGGACACTGGGGCATCAATGACCTTTGGTCATGAAAGGGTTAAAGTAGTAAAGAAGAGACCGGGAACTGCGCAAACAAGAGGAGAAGGTGAGTTAATTTTTTTTTTTTTTTTTAACCCTCAATTGATCACCTACTAAGCATTCTGTATTCAGAATGCTATTATTTTCCCTTATAACCATGTTATAAGGGAAAATAATACAGTGAATAGACTGTCACCTAGCAACCATGCGTGAAAATCGCACCGCATCCGCACTTGCTTGCGGATGCTTGCGATTTTCACGCAACCCCATTCACTTCTATGGGGCCTGCGTTGCGTGAAAAACGCAGAATATAGAGCATGCTGCGATTTTCACGCAACGCACAAGTGAAAATCACCGCTCATGTGAACAGCCCCATAGAAATGAATGGGTCGGTATTCAGTGCGGGTGCAATGCATTCAACTCGCGCATCACATCCGCGCGGAATACTCGCCCGTGTGAAAGGGGCCTAAGGGTTCAGATCTCTGCATTGAGTATTTTCTATGATACTAAATTATCCGAACATCACTGGATTAGGCTCCGTAATAATGGGGCCGCACCCGTTCCGCAATTTGCGGAACGGGTGCGGACCCATTCATTCTCTATGGGGACAGAATGGATTCGGAGAGCACACTATGTGCTCTTCGCATCCGCATTTCCGGAGCGCGCCACTGATTTTCCGGTCCACGGCTCCCGAAAAAAATAGGCTGTCTCTAGGTTAAGAAAAAAGAGGGGTTGGGCGTCACTCAGTATCTGGCGTCAATTAGACAAAGATAGAAAACAATGTCCAAATATTATTTAATCACACTTGCAACATGTTGTATACAATAACAATTGAAATAACTCAAAATAAGTAAAAATCTCTAAAAAAACACACATATAGCCTATTAACACCACTATATTGGACTCTGGGTTGAGTCTCTAGTGTCCATATTGTTTCAATGTCTGTGATAGATTATATGGTAATAACATAGTAACATAGTACATAAGGCCGAAAAAAGACATTTGTCCATCCAGTTCGGCCTGTTATCCTGCAAGTTGATCCAGAGGAAGGCAAAAAAACCCTGTGAGGTAGAAGCCAATTTTCCTCACTTTAGGGGATTAAAAATTCCTTCCCGACTCCAATCAGGCAATCAGAATAACTCCCTGGATCAACGACCCCTCTCTAGTAGCTATAGCCTGTAATATTATTACGCTCCAGAAACACATCCAGGCCCCTCTTGAATTCCTTTATTGTACTCACCATCACCACCTCCTCAGGCAGAGAGTTCCATAGTCTCACTGCTCTTACCGTAAAGAATCCTCTTCTATGTTTGTGTACAAACCTTCTTTCCTCCAGACGCAGAGGATGTCCCCTCGTCACAGTTACAGTCCTGGGGATAAATAGATGATGGGATAGATCTCTGTACTGACCCCTGATATATTTATAAGTAGTAATTAGATCTCCCCTCAGTCGTCTTTTTTCTAACGTGAATAACCCTAATTTTGATAATCTTTCAGGGTACTGTAGTTGCCCCATTCCAGTTATTACTTTAGTTGCCCTCCTCTGGACCCTCTCCAGCTCTGCTATGTCTGCCTTGTTCACTGGAGCCCAGAACTGTACACAGTACTCCATGTGTGGTCTGACTAATGATTTGTAAAGTAGTAGGAATATGTTCTCATCACGGGCATCTATGCCCCTTCTGATGCAACCCATTATCTTATTGGCCTTGGCAGCAGCTGCCTGACACAGTTTTTTGCAGCTTAGTTTGCTGTTTATTAAAATTCCTAGATCCTTTTCCATGTCAGTATTACCGAGTGTTTTACCATTTAGTATGTATGGGTGACTTGCATTATTTCTTCCTATGTGCATAACCTTACATTTGTCAGTGTTAAACCTCATCTGCCACGTATCTGCCCAAGCCTCCAATCTATCCAGATCCCTCTGTAGTAGTATACTGTCCTCTTCAGTGTTAATTACTTTACACAGTTTAGTGTCATCTGCGAAAATTGATATTTTACTATGCAAGCCTTCTACAAGATCATTAATAATATATTGAAGAGAATAGGGCCCAATACTGACCCCTGAGGTACTCCACTAGTGACAGTGACCCAATCTGAGTATGTACCGTTAATAACCACCCTCTGTTTTCTATCATTGAGCCAGTTACTTACCCACTTACAGACGTTTTCTCCCAGTCCGAGCATTCTCATTTTATATACTAACCTTTTATGTGGTACAGTGTCAAATGCTTTGGAGAAGTCCAGATACACGACATCCATTGATTCGCCGCTGTCAAGTCTAGAACTTGCCTCCTCATAGAAACTGATTAAATTAGTTTGACATGACCGATCCCTCACGAAGCCATGCTGATATGGCGTTATTTGCTTATTTCCGTTAAGATGTTCTAAGATAGCATCTCTCAGAAAACCTTCAAACAGTTTACCCACAACAGATGTTAAACTTACCGGCCTATAGTTTCCAGGCTCTGTTTTTGGACCCTTTTTGAATATTGGCACCACATTTGCTATGCGCCAATCCTGTGGAACATTCCCTGTCAGTATAGAGTCCGCAAATATCAGAAATAAGGGTCTGGCTATGACATTACTTAATTCCCTTAGGATACGGGGGTGTATGCCATCCGGTCCTGGCGATTTGTCTATTTTGATCTTTTTAAGTCGCTGTTGTACTTCTTCCTGGGTCAGACAGGACACTTTTAATGGGGAATTTATTTCAACATTCAGCATTTTATCTGACAGTTTATATTCCTCAGTGAATACACTTGAGAAAAAAAATATTTAACAGCTTTGCTTTCTCCTCGTCTCTCTCTGCGACTCCCCCCTCATTACTCTTTAAAGGGCCGACACCTTCAGATTTATACTTTTTAACATTTATATAATTGAAGAACATTTTAGGGTTAGTTTTACTCTCTTTGGCAATTAATCTCTCGGTCTCTAGTTTGGCCGCTTTTATTAGTTTTTTACATGTTCTGTTTTTTTCCTTATAGTTTTTCAGTGCTTCCGTGCCACCCTCCTGTTTTAGTGTTTTATATGCTTTCTTTTTATCATTTATTGCTTTCTTTGCAGTTCTGTTTATCCACATTGGTTTCTTTTTGTTCCTTAACCTTTTATTCCCATACGGTATGTACCTCTCACAATGAGATTTTAGGATGTTTTTAAAGATATCCCATTTTGTGGCTGTATTTTTATTTTTGAGGACTTTGTCCCAGTTAGTTAGGCCTATGGCCTCTCTTAGTTGGCTAAATTTAGCTTTTTTGAAGTTTGGTATTTTTGTTCCTCCCTGCAGAAACGCTCTTTTGAATGATAATTTGAAGGTTATTACTTTATGGTCACTATTTCCCAGGTGTCCCCCAACCTGCACGTCTGTTGTTCTGTCAGGTCTATTGGTTAATACTAAATCCAGTATGGCCGTCCCTCTAGTCGGGTCCTGAACCAGTTGGGAGAGGTAATTGTCTTTAGTTATTGCCAAGAATCTGTTTCCTTTATGAGATATACAAGTTTCCGTTTCCCAGTCTATATCTGGGTAGTTGAAGTCCCCCATAATAAGCACCTCATTATGATTTGCCGCCTTGTCTATCTCATTTAGTAGTAGATTTTCTGTGGACTCTGGTATATTAGGTGGTTTATAGTAAACTCCTATTAGTAATTTATTGTTGTTTTTAGCTCCATGTATCTCTACCCACAGTGACTCCACATGTTCATGTCCCTCACTTTTATCTTCACGGAATGTGGGCTTTAGACAGGACTTTACATAAAGGCAAACCCCTCCCCCTCTCCGGTTTTGACGATCCTTTCTAAACAGACTGTAACCTTGTACATTAACCGCCCAGTCATAGCTATCATCCAGCCAAGTCTCAGTTATACCCACTATGTCATAGTCCTCCTCACACATCACTAATTCCAGTTCACCAGTTTTATTAGTCAGGCTTCTGGCATTAGTATACATACATTTGAGAGGTTTATGTATATTTTTTACCCTACACCTTTCCTTCTGAACTGTTCTAGTCCCTCCTTCCATTCCTCCCCCAGTCCCACTACCTTGCCCCCGGTCTCTATCTGCATTACCCTCCCCCCCCAGTCCCTAGTTTAAACACTCCTCCAACCTTCTAGCCATCTTTTTCCCCAACACAGCTGCCCCTTCCCCATTGAGGTGCAGCCCGTCCCTACGATAGAGCCTGCAACCGACAGAAGTCGGCCCAGTTCTCCAGGAACCCAAACCCCTCCATCCTACACCAGTTCTTGAGCCACTTGTTAATTTCCCTAATCTCCCGCTGCCTTTCTAGTGTGGCCCGTGGTACAGGTAGTATTTCGGAAAATACTACCTTTTGAGGTCCTTGCCCCAAGGTAAAGCCAAAAAAAGGTTTGTATTCATTTGTAGTACTTTGCATTAATTGTAAATGTACTTTACCGCTCCCGTCGGCCGTGCGACTGCTTTGCTGTGAGCTGCAAGGACCTGTGGATGCGGTCTCGTCTATCAGGAATTCCCCGTATTGCTGGATGTTGCTTTACAGCTTACTCTGACCTTGCAGGACCTGGCCGTGGCGTCCCACGTGGTTTTGCTGGATGGTCAGGTGACTTCCAATTCCAGGCGGGGTTTTCAAACCTTGTACAGCTTCCAATTGCGGTCTTGCAACCTTTTACAGCTTCCAATTGCGGTTATAAATATCTTCCTTATGTCGTCCCACACTGTCTGCCGACCATACGCGTTTCGGGATACAGCCCCTTCCTCAGTGGTACAGACAGTGTGATTTAGGTGTCCTTTTTATATTATCTTTAATTGATGAAATGCATGCTGGGACAGTGGGGGACTTGGAAGACCGGGTTGTGGATTTTTGATTAATAGCGGTCCATTCGGGATCATTTGGGTATATGTTCATACAAAGAATTACTAATACCATATAAATATACATATATATAATTACAATACGTCCTTCTGAAATGTGATGCTATATGGATAAAAATAATTACATAAAACAATTAAAATCCCTAAATTTAATGGATATAAAATAGATGTAAAAATATAAGAATATATTTTCAGAAAACCGCATGGACGCACCTGCGATTTTGATGCGTCTTCAATGCGCTTTCACCAGGAAACATTTAAAAAAGCATAAAAAACATTTGTAAAGGCAATGGTGGACCAATATTGTTGTATTTGTCCCACTTTTCTCATCAGAACCATTATGCACATACAGTGATTGATATATAGAAACTATTCAATATTCATTTGTTCAATTAAAATAATAAATATTATAAAACATTAAAAATGATGTTAAAAATTATGTCACTATAATAAAAACTCCCGAAACACAGAAAATTGTCAAAAACGCACCTGCGGTTTCGGTGCGTTTTTGTGTGCGTTTTTTACTAAAACCTTGGGTATAGATTAAGGATGATGGCAAAAGTACAGAAATGCACCCCCTATATTCCATTCCGTAGTAAAATCCAAACATAATGTCCATGATTCATAATGTATTGTGTGTTGTTTGAAAGGACGCGGGCCTGCCAAGAAGGGGAGATCTGGGTGCTGATAACACAGCCTGACAACAGATGTTCTATTCAAGACAGACCAACGCCCCTCTATAGGAATGCGAAGAGTTCCATATCTGCGTTCAGACCCCTTGGGATAAGGGAGTCGAACTCAAAGATCCTCTTCGATTCATTTCTAGACATTCGGAGGATGTGATTCCCTCCTCTCCATGGGTGTTCAACTTTTTCTATAGCCATATATATTAGACTAGATGGGTCACTCTTGTGGTAATCCCTATAGTGTTTGGATAGGGAATGCAATTCATATCCCTTTTTTATGTTTACGTGTTCTGATATCCTCTTTTTTAGGGTACGTTTTGTTCGTCCTATATATTGTTTTTGACATGGACATTCTATCAGATAGATCACGTTGGTGGAGTCACATGTTAGGCCATCCTTAATATCCAGGGAAAATGAATTTTGAGTTGAAATAGCTTTCAAGATCTTTTTAGGGAATGTGGTAATTCTACAATTAGAGCAGCGTCCACATCTATGAAAACCTTTAAAAGATAACCAATTTTGTTTTTGTATATCACGTTCTTTATTCTTTATAGATGGCGCTACCTTCAATCCCAGGTTTGAGGCCCTAGTGTACGTAATTTGGGGTGTATTGGTGAGTATGGGCCCAATTATCTTGTCTCCAAGTAAATGGTGCCAATACTTCCCAATAATTCTCTCCATATTTCTATATTGGGCATGAAATGGTAAAATCATTCTTATTGTTTCATCTTTCATTTGTTTTTGTTTAGAGGCAGAAACCCTGAAACAACAATTTATTGACAGACCGTATCCAACTCACTATTTGGAAAAATCACTGGAAGAGGTCAAAATGGATAGAGAAGAATTTTTTGTCTCTAAACAAAAACAAATGAAAGATAAAACAATAAGAATGATTTTACCATTTCATGCCCAATATAGAAATATGGAGAGAATTATTGGGAAGTATTGGCACCATTTACTTGGAGACAAGATAATTGGGCCCATACTCACCAATACACCCCAAATTTCGTACACTAGGGCCTCAAACCTGGGATTGAAGGTAGCGCCATCTATAAAGAATAAAGAACGTGATATACAAAAACAAAATTGGTTATCTTTTAAAGGTTTTCATAGATGTGGATGCTGCTCTAATTGTAGAATTACCACATTCCCTAAAAAGATCTTGAAAGCTATTTCAACTCAAAATTCATTTTCCCTGGATATTAAGGATGGCCTAACATGTGACTCCACCAACGTGATCTATCTGATAGAATGTCCATGTCAAAAACAATATATAGGACGAACAAAACGTACCCTAAAAAAGAGGATATCAGAACACGTAAACAACATAAAAAAGGGATATGAATTGCATTCCCTATCCAAACACTATAGGGATTACCACAAGAGTGACCCATCTAGTCTAATATATATGGCTATAGAAAAAGTTGAACACCCATGGAGAGGAGGGAATCACATCCTCCGAATGTCTAGAAATGAATCGAAGAGGATCTTTGAGTTCGACTCCCTTATCCCAAAGGGTCTGAACGCAGATATGGAACTCTTCGCATTCCTATAGAGGGGCGTTGGTCTGTCTTGAATGGGACATCTGTTGTCAGGCTGTGTTATCAGCACCCAGATCTCCCCTTCTTGGCAGGCCCGCGTCCTTTCAAACAACACACAATACATTATGAATCATGGACATTATGTTTGGATTTTACTACGGAATGGAATATAGGGGGTGCATTTCTGTACTTTTGCCATCATCCTTAATCTATACCCAAGGTTTTAGTAAAAAAACGCACCGAAACCGCAGGTGCGTTTTTGACAATTTTCTGTGTTTCGGGAGTTTTTATTATAGTGAAATAATTTTTAACATCATTTTTAATGTAATATAATATTTATTATTTTAATTGAACAAATGAATATTGAATAGTTTCTATATATCAATCACTGTATGTGCATAATGGTTCTGATGAGAAAAGTGGGACAAATACAACAATATTGGTCCACCATTGTCTTTACAAATGTTTTTCATGCTTTTTTAAATGTTTCCTGGTGAAAGCGCATTGAAGACGCATCAAAATCGCAGGTGCGTCCATGCGGTTTTCTGAAATTATATTTTTACATCTATTTTATATCCATTAAATTTATGGATTTTAATTGTTTTATGTAATTATTTTTATCCATATAGCATCACATTTCAGAAGGACGTATTGTAATATATATATATATATATATATATATATATATATATATATATATATATATATATATAATATGTGTATATTTATATGGTATTAGTAATTCTTTGTATGAACATATACCCAAATGATCCCGAATGGACCGCTATTAATCAAAAATCCACAACCCGGTCTTCCAAGTCCCCCACTGTCCCAGCATGCATTTCATCAATTAAAGATAATATAAAAAGGACACCTAAATCCCACTGTCTGTACCACTGAGGAAGGGGCTGTATCCCGAAAAGCGTATGGTCGGCAGACAGTGTGGGACGACATAAGGAAGATATTTATAACCGCAATTGGAAGCTGTAAAAGGTTGCAAGACCGCAATTGGAAGCTGTACAAGGTTTGAAAACCCCGCCTGGAATTGGAAGTCACCTGACCATCCGGCAAAACCACGTGGGACGCCACGGCCAGGTCCTGGAAGGTCAGAGTAAGCTGTAAAGCAACATCCAGCAATACGGGGAATTCCTGATAGACGAGACCGCATCCACAGGTCCATGCAGCTCACAGCAAAGCAGTCGCATGGCCGACGGGAGCGGTAAAGTACATTTACAATTAATGCAAAGTACTACAAACGAATACGAACCTTTTTTTGGCTTTACCTTTGTGATTACCATATAATCTATCACGGACATTGAAACAATATGGACACTAGAGACTCAACCCAAAG